>NC_041381.1:321395024-321445408 GCF_002162155.2 Triticum dicoccoides | reverse complement strand
CATTTCTATCATAGAAACAGAGCAAACCTTTATCTCCTTGCAGGACACGCAATTGATCTCTCATCATCAGTCGATCTCGTGAAGATGTGTCGGGGCATGAGCCAAATGGGATGTCAAGACTAAGATGGGAAGCGACAGATAGTGGGGGCAAAGTGAAACTTTAAATGAATCGTTTGTCTGTATACATGTTGGACAAATTACAACATTGGAAATACAAGCATGGTCTAGGCCCACATGCGAATGATACTTGACGGAATGTTCAAATGGGGCATGCGAGAGGATGGACTCGACTGGAGGGCGGCATGATTGATGGAGAAGAGGGTTGGAGAGGAATGAGAAATAAGCAACACCACATGATTATACTTAAACGGCTCAAATAAACAATAAGTTGTCTTGTTTTCCCTTCTGTCTTGGTCACGGAGTAAGATCTCCCTCCGTTTTTATTTACTCTGCATATTAGGTTTGACTGAAGTCAAACTTCATAAAATTTGGCCAAATTTATAGAAAAAATATGAAAATTTACAATAGCAAATCTATATGATGTGAAAGTATATTCAATAATGAATCTAAGGCTGGTTGTAATGGGGAGTATCATGATACTACCTCCGTAATGCATAATATCATATGTCAGTATCTTAGGTTGCCTTATTAATTGTCATGCATGACACAATGTAGTACAACATTTAATATGATACGGCATCATGATATGATACCACACCCTCTTTTTCCTCATTTAATTGTGTGCCACATCATCCAAAAAATCTAATATGCATGCATGATACCGCTTATGATACTCCCATTACGACTAGCCTAATGGTATTGATTTGTTATTGTATATGTTATTATTTCTGTCTATAAACTTTGTCAAAGTTTACAAAGTTTGACTTTGAGCAAAGCTAAAATGCGGAGTAAATAAAAACAGAGGGAGTACGCAGGGACTAGTATAGTTACTACTGCTGGAACATGGTAAGTTGGACCCCTAAATGTGTGCACGGACCAGGCACACCTCAATTATTCATTCAAACAGCCGGACTCCTACATTAGCACACCATCCGGCTACTTAATCAAGTGTTACACTTCACTAGTTGAAAAGGAAAAGGGTGGTACCTTACCCAAAACCACCACACTTGGGGCTAGGGTAACAACTTGGTACTATACCACATTTGAACCAGGGCACAAAAACCACCTGTTTTGTGCCTAATGCGCACCATGGAGCACTGGCGCTCGAATTTGGCCAGGAAAACAGGGAAACCGACATGTGGGGCACACCTGTCAGGATGACGTGGCACATACTAGTCCAATGGAGGAGCTGGCCCACGACCTCCTCGCCACCGCAACCGTCCATGTGGGTTGTGGGGGCCAGCAACGTGGCGCAGCTCCCGTACCACCTCTGGACACGGCGACCGCGGCAAGCGACATGCTCATCATTGCTGCACACGGTCGGCTTAAGTGCGCCGAGGGTGGCGTTAGCATTGTGGCACGACCAACAGATCAACACTCAACTCGTCGAGGATGCACGAGGCGCTGAAGTGCACGTGCGCCATGACGCGTCCGCGGAGTGTTGTAGCGCGGCCAACTGCGTCCCCAGGACCTGAGACCCTGCCGGGCCGTCTTGCTTTTTCAATGAAATGTGGGGTTCGCATTTGAGCAAAGGGCATCTCCAACGTTGCCACGACCGTAGCTGACTACCCTGGCACATGAAAAACCCTCGTCCCTCGCGCCGTCACGCGGTGCGTTCCCAGCCGGCTTCAGCTACCCGCATTCATGCCGTCCGTTCGTATGTCGTCAATAAGAGGCTCGGTGCCTGAGGAACCAACTCCGGCGACTTAATGACGCACCCGGATGCTTGGCCTCATCGGAATGCGCTACTTAAAGTGGCAATGCCCAGCTAAACTCCACACAATAGTGCATCGTCCTGCTACTTGGCACCACATCTACTATGACCGCGAGCGCGAACGCTCTGCAGGAGAGCTTGTCTTCGCGGATGAATCTTGAGGTCGCCGCCCTCACTCAAGTCACCTCTTGCGACGCAATAGTGTCATAGCTGGACGCAGACGCGACCGCACAAGCGGTGGCCACGCTGGTGGCCGACGACGGGAGCACCGTCAGCCATGCATCCTACTTGCCGCCGACCAACGTTCGGTGGCGCATGTGGCAGGTGAAGAAACGGACCGTCCATGTCCATCATCATCGACCGCACATCCAACGGCACCGCTGAGGTCAGCAACTCCTCCGAGGATGAGTAGGGCGTGGGATGCGGCAGGGCATGGTGTGCCAACTGACTGGTCCGTCTCCCGTGTTCTACTCTTCCTCGTCGGAGACCGCACCTTCACTTCATGGGTCTTGAGCCTCGCCCCCGTACATGGAGATCGTAGATGGAGGACATCGGTCGCCATCGTAGAATAGGTTTAGGGTCGGGTTTCTTTTATTTTTCTGTCCTGTAAAAGTTCGAAATATAATGAAAGTCTATCGTGTTTGCATTAATCTCATCCGGTGTATATGAACTTTCACAATAATAGTAAGATATATGGAATGATGATTCGTTTTTGTGTGTATAAACTTAGAATGTTTGACCCGAGACAAAGCTAATATGTGAAGTAAATAAACACATAGGGTCTGCATACACAATTTATCTTAGGCACTCCAATAGTACGTCCACTACACGTTCATGCATTTCACATCTTTCTACATCTACGGGAACCTACAAAAGGGTTAACGTAAAATGCCTCTCTCTCCCCCCGGATTTTCATGGTGGTTGGCCCCTCCCTCCCCTCAATCTACAATCAACAGCTCACACATTTCCCATTACGTTAATTACGTAACTGGGGTTACGTAGGTGTAGCATTATTCGTCCTAAAAAAACCAACTAAGCCAACCTCCCAGCATATCGCGTGGGAAAAGACCAGGCCGCGCCGTTTTAGTCGGGATTACCTAATTACTAGTACTAGTAGCATCGATGGATCACGCTAAGCACCAAGTTTTTTTGAGGGGGTGAAGCACCAAGTTTAAAAGGAAAAAATGCGGTACACTCACAGCACGCCTGTCGCGGTCGCATTGCACCCCACACACGGTCGGTCCTGCACACGGCTCCCGCAAATGGAACGCGCTTCGGCTTGCCTCTTCAGTCTTCACTGGCACGTGGGACTGCACTTGGAGAAACCGACCATGCGCCAAACTCCCCCTCCCCACGGCGCGACCCCCCCCCCCAAATCCCAAATTCAACCGCCCTTTGGCCAACTAGGCAATAATATTCCCCAAAGCCCTCCCCGCTGCGCCGGTACGTCGGTGACACGGTTCGTCGAGGGGATGAACGACAATCCTCTCGCTCCCAAAGTACGCTCTCATAGACTGCCGTCCTCTAGCCGCACTGCCACCATTGGCGACGTTCTTGTGGAGATGCACAACGGTCAGTGCCGCCACTGCTAGCGATGTTCGTGTGGAGACGCACGACGGTCAGCTTCTCCCACAGTACACTCATTCTAGGTTGAGGCCCCGTGCATGTCGGTGTAGCGCTAAATGTTAGCTGATAGACGCTATTAATCTCAGTGTTTGCCGAAGTAGTTTACAGTCAATATGCTCTACTTAATAAGCTTCCTTGCCCTGTTCCGCACTCAATCTACTTAGCTGAGATGGCATGCCAAGCCCGATTAGTTACTAAAATATCCTGCCATACATTTATTGTGACGTAGGTTTTCATGGTCTAGTAGCCAATCTGTTAGGTGAAATAGCTCTACACCGTTTTATACTTGATCTTTGTTGCTGAGATGGACTTTGATGGCTGTGTGCTCGGCCTCATTGACTGCTGAAACAGTCTGCCATAATTTAGCACTCAAATCTGTTTGCTGAATTAGCTTTACATATATTTTGTTACTTAGATCTGCCTGTCCAAATATCTTGCCATAGCTTTAGACATTGACTTAGGTATTTTTTTTCTGGACTTCATAAAAAAGCATATATGTTTTTCCTATAATATCTAGTAGAAGAACTAATTTGTATGTCTAACAGATGGACAGGACTTGGATAACTTCTGCTCGAAGATTCTCCGCTGCATATGTCGAGGGGGTTGAAAACTTCATGAACTTTATCAGAGCTGAGTACGGGTGGTGCAAAATCAGATATGCTCTGCCCGTGTAGCAGTTGTATGAATTCAGTTACAAGATCCCCAGTCAACTATGCAAAATCATCTACACTTGCATGGGATGTCGGTCACATATACTAGGTGGCTTCATCATGGTGAAGCTGTGAACATCAATGCTATCGACTATGTGGAAGCAGCAGATCACCATCTTGATCTGCCCGATGCTCAGGTGGAACAGGAGGATGAGGTGGTGGTGGTGGAGCCAGTGAGTTTAACCAACATTGAAACAATGCTACGAAATGCTCATGCATTTCATGAACTTTTACCTGCAGAAGAAAAATGATGGGCCCGCATGCTGGAACAATGCAACATGGCTGTCACCCCAGGAAATAAGCTGTCAGTATTCTCAGCTATGGTCACCTTTCTTCAGGTGAAGACATCTGAGAGGATGACCAAAAAATCATTCGATGCGATGTTGGCTGCTTTCTGCAAATCTTTCCCAGATGCATCTGAGCCGCCACACACCTACAGTAAAATGAAGATTTCCTTCATGTAGTTGGAATTGGATATGACATGATCCATGTTTGTAAGAATAATTGTGTTTTATTCCGGAAGGATTATGCCAACTTAAGTGAATGCCCAAAATGCAAATCATCAAGATGGAAAGATGGCGATGCTGTGAAGAGGATTCCTCATAATGTTCGGAGACAATTTTCCAATTATACCAAGATTGCAGAGGTTGTTTCATGGTGCTGAAACAAGAGAGGATGTACTGTGGCATTCTAGGAACCAGGAGTACAGAGATTAGAATGTAATGATCCATCCATCTCATGGTAGTGACTGGAAAAGCTTCAATCATAAACACAAAAAGTTTGCTGCTGACCCGAGAAACATTAGACTTGGCTTAGCTTCAGATGGGTTTAACCCATTTGGCCACAAGAGCACCACATATAGCATGTGGCCAATGTTTATTATCCCTTAAAACATGCCTCTAAATGTCTGCACCAAAGAATTAAACTACATGATGGCCTGGATCACCCCAGCTCCAAAAAGTCCTGGAAAGGATTTTGATTTATTCATGGAGCCTCTTGTGGAGGAACTTCAACAGCTTGGAGGGGTGTGATACGTCTCCAACGTATCTATAATTTTTTATTGTTACATGCTATTATATTACCCATTTTGGATGTTTATGGGCTTTACTTTACACTTTAACCTACTAACCGGAGGCCAAGCCCGAATTGCTGTTTTTTTGTGCCTATTTCAGTGTTTCAAAGAAAAGGAATATCAAATGGAGTCCAAACGGAATGAAACCTTCGGGAGCGATCTTTTTGGAACAAACGCAACCCAGGAGACTTGGAGTGGACATCAAGCAGCCCCCACC
Organism: Triticum dicoccoides; assembly: GCF_002162155.2. NCBI lineage: Eukaryota > Viridiplantae > Streptophyta > Magnoliopsida > Poales > Poaceae > Triticum > Triticum dicoccoides. The sequence goes on along the minus strand of NC_041381.1, from coordinate 321,439,949 downwards.
CTCGTGGGCCCCTCGTGGCTTAACCGACCTACTTCTTCCTCCTATATATATCCACGTACCCCGAAAACATCTGGGAGCACCACGAAAAACTATTTCCACCGCCGCAACCTTCTGTCTCCGCGAGATTCCATCTTGGAGCCTTTGTCGGCGCTCTGCCGGAGGGGGAATCGACCATGGAGGGCCTCTACATCATCTCCAAGGCCTCTCTGATGAGTTGTGAGTAGTTTACTACAGACGTTCGGGTCCATAGTTATTAGCTAGATGGCTTCTTCTCTCTCTTTGAATCTCAATACAAAGTTCTCCTCGATCTTCTTGGAGATCTATTCGATGTAACTCCTTTTGCGGTATGTTTATCGAGATCCGATGAATTGTGGGTTTATGATCAAGTTTATCTATGAGAAATAATTGAATCTCCTCTGAATTCTTTTATGTATGATTGGTTATCTTTGCAAGTCTCTTCGAATTATCAGTTTCATTTGGCCTACTAGATTGATCTTTCTTGCAATGGGAGAAGTGCTTAGCTTTGGGTTCAATCTTGCGGTGTCCTTTCCTAGTGACAGCAGGGGCAGCAAGGCACGTATTGTATTGTTTCCATCGAGGATAAAAAGATAGGGTTTATATCATATTGCATGAGTTTATCCCTCTACATCATGTCATCTTGCTTAATGCGTTACTCCGTTCTTATGAACTTAATACTCTAGATGCAGGCAGGAGTCGGTTGATGTGTGGAGTAATAGTAGTAGATGCAGAATCGTTTCGATCTACTTGTTGCGGACGTGATGCCTATATACATAATCATGCCTAGATACTCTCATAACTATGCACTTTTCTATCAATTGCTCGACAGTAATTTGTTCACCCACCGTAATACTTATGCTATCTTGAGAGAAGCCACTAGTGAAACCTATGGCCCCCGGGTCTATCTTTTATCATATAAGTTTCACATCTACTTTTATTTGCATCTTTTACTTTCCAACCTATATCATAAAAATACCAAAAATATTTATCTTATTATCTCTATCAGATCTCACTTTTGCAAGTTACTGTGAAGGGATTGACAACCCCTTTATCGTGTTGGTTGCGAGGTTCTTGTTTGTTTGTGTAGGTACAAGGGACTTTTGAGGAGCCTCCTACTGGATTGATACCTTGGTTCTCGAAAACCGAGGGAAATAATTACGCTACTTTGCCGCATCACCCTTTCCTCTTCAAGGGAAAACCAACACAGTGCTCAATAGGTAGCAGGGTGTTCTCACTCGAGACCAATATAGCAGCCCACCAGCTGATTTCTTTTTGTGTGATGTTATAATTGGGTGCATCCACGATTATCCGGCTTTGGGCACTATGTCAAGGCGAACGACACATGGTTACAATGCATGTGTTCGCTGTGACAGGAATCCGCTGTCATATGCAATACTTAGCAAGATTTGTTACATTGGACACCGCCGTTTCCTTGCCAAGGACAAGTTGCGTCCTACAAAATACCGAAGATATGTGTTCAATGCAAAGCATGAAAACCGTGATGCGCCAAAGAGGCTCACCACCGATGAGTTGCAAGTGGAATTAGAGAAGGTCGGGCATATTACACCAGGAAACCATCCTGATAATGGTAGCGGGAAAAGGAAGCGTGGCAGGGCAGAAGATAGATTATTGTTTACCCCCAAGTCCACTTTGTGGGACTTGGAGTATTGGAAAGATTTGGATCTGTGGCATACTCTTGATGTGATGCACATCGAGAAAAATATATGTGACATCATTGTCAACACACTTCTTAATATTGAAGGCAAGACGAAAGATACCTTAAAATCTAGGATTGATTTGACACACCTAGGTATCAGAAAGGATTGGCAGGTGTTAGATGAAGGTAAATCACGGGATATGGCACCAGCTGTGTACGTCTTGGAAAAGGTAAAAAAAGAGAATTCTGCGAGGTCCTGTCACGTGTGAGATTCCCACATGGATTTGCTTCCAACCCTGAAAGGAGAGTCAGTGCAGATGGAAACAAGGTACAAGGGTTGAAAACTCATGACTGCAACGTCCTACTTCAAAGGGTTTTACCTATTATCCTTAGAGGATTGGGTCGCCCTGACTTATACAGGGCAGTTGCAGAGTTGGAACAATTCTTGAGGGAACTCTGCTATAGAAATATCAGGATAGATGCTTTGGAGCGTCTTGGAGACAAGATACCAACTATCCCATGCGACCTTGAGAAGATATATCCTCCAACCTTCTTTGATATGATGGTGCATTTGGCTGTTCATCTACCTGATGAGGCACTAGTTAGAGGTCCAATATAGTATGGCTGGATGTACCCTATTTAAAGGCGGCTAGGCACTTTAAGGGCTATGTTAGGAATAGAGCTAGACCCGAGGGTTCCATTGCAGAGGCCTACATTGCTATAGAAGCGTTGATATTCTGCTCAAAATACATTGAAACAACTGATTAACTTAGCAAAGAGGTGGGTGAAGACAATCCTGGGCTCAATGTTTTCGATTGTTTTGTTCGAGTTACAGGGAAGAGTCGACAAGACGACAAACCTAAAGATTTGGACAAAATGGTTTGGTATGTGTTGAATAACTATCCTGAGATACTACCTTATATGAAGTAAGTGCTAAGTACTGCAGCTTATACATCGTAATCTACTAAACTTGTAGCACATTCTTATATATTTAGATGTTTGACGCGATCACTATGTTGTGCAACATCTACAAAAAGGAGTTACTGCCGCAAAATCCAAGAAACATTGACAAACTAGTTATGGCAGAATTTGCAAAATGGTTCAAGAGCCATGTAAGCTTTTGAGTTGCACTGTCAGTTTTTTTAATATATTGAGTACATAAGATGATCAACCTTTCTATTTTCTAACCATAGGTTAAGAAGATGCGGGAGGATGGGAAGGCAGTTGATGATGCCCTTTACACACTAGCAATGGGTCCTGATACTCAGGTAAGACATTATGAATCTTGCGTTGTTGGAGATGTGCGCTACAACACCCTTGCATGCGACGAAGGCAGGAAGACATAAAGTAGTGCCATCATGAGCACGGATACGTACGGTAGAGAGACAACTGAAATGTATGCTAACATAACAGACATTATTTAGTTGTAGTATATCTCCAGTTTCGAGGTTCATCGGTGTGTGGTTCTATTGTGCTGTCATTGGTATAACCTATTTTCTAGGATCGCAAAACCCAGAGCCGATGATTATTTCAAATCCATCAATGTCAAGGCGGCGTACCAGACCAACGAGCCTTTTATTTTGGCAAATCAAGCAACACAAATATTTTTCTTGGAAGACACATTTGCACATAGCGATGACTAGAGAGTATTGCAAAGGTTTGAGCAGAGGAATTCATCTAATGAAGTTGCACAACAAGACGATGCTTACACTGCTCCAGATGTACAAGATTCCACAAATGTTCCTAATATCTTTGAGAACCATCATGTCAATGACGTTGGCGAAAAGATTGCCTGTCGGGCTGTGGACATACAAGAGTTGATCAAGAAGAAGCCAATGTTCGAGGACATTGAGGATGAAAAAGAAGATGACACTATGGGGAATTTTGATTCAGATCGATACACATGGCGAAGATGTTGACGCTGCTGCTGTGGATGATGATTAGATTGCTTTTGTCGTATTTGCCTATCAGAAGACATTTTTAATCTACTATGTAAAATTGTGTTTGCTATGACAACTGAAACCTGATGAACTTGTTGTTTAGTATTTTGCTGTGAGAACATCACTTATTATGTATGTTGATTTGTGTTTGGTGATTGTATGATGACTAAAACATGATGACATTGTTGTTTAGTTGTTGTCGGGGGTTGGGTGCGACATATGCCAATGGATGGCTTACCATGGTGGGAGCGAGTAGAACGTCACCGGTGCCTGGAAGCGGGATGAGGCATAGACACGAACGCTGGTGCACTTTACCCAGGTTCAGGGCTCTCCTAGGAGATAACACCCCTAGTCCTGCTCTGTGGGGTCTCCGCATGATCACTAAGGCACAAGTGATACAATGGTGCTCCTTGAGCTGTGTGCTAGAGGTAGAAGGAGGCACGGCTAGCTCTCTTCTTGCTCTAGGGTAGTGGCTAGTTCTATCAGGGTGGGAACCGTTTGCATGAGCGCCCTGGGGGGTTTATATAGGCCTACCCCACAGGGGTACAATGGTAATCTCGCTGGGTGCCGGACCCGGCTGTCAGTGTCTCTGGTCACCGGCTTCTCTGCCGGCTGCTGGGGCCCGCCGCCAGGTGGACCCCGCCGACTAGTCTGGTACGGAGCCGACATGCCTCTCCCGCCGCTGGCGGGTCTGGTTGGTGGCTGATCACTGTAGCCGTATTGCTAATGACGCAGGCTTGGTCAGCGGAGTGTGGCTACAGTCCCGCCGTCGGGTGGGAGATCACTGTAGGCACACCACGTCTTATCTGGTTGATGGTGCACGGGCCCCGAGGAAGGAACTGGCCGCCTGCTGTAGGCCGGCCTCCCTCAGGTCCGGCTGGTCTGGCCTCTGCCGTCTTCCGGGCTCTCGCTGCCTGATAGGGCCCACCGCCTGCAGGCTGTACCGATAGGTCGTCGTGGGGAACAGGGCTCCGCCTATCAGGAGTGACGTCGAGGGGGGAGTGGCAACAGTGCTATGCCGTGCGGAGATCTCTGCCTGTACGGGGCACTGTAGCCATGCCAAGCCCAGGATTTGGGGGTGAGGGACTACACTGTAGCCTCACCCTGTCTTGTCCTCTTGATGAGGGGCGCAGACTCTGAGGGCGCTGGGTGGCCGCCTGCTAGATGCCGGCCTCTCCGGAGGCCGTCTGCTAGGAGCCGGCCGGTCTTCTTGCCGTTTGCTGGTGCTTGGCCATCTTCGGGCAGCCGACCGTTAAGCCAGCCAGCCACCGGAAGGCGGCTCTTCATTATGAGGTTTCGTGGGGCGAAGCCGGCCCAAAGTCTTGAAAGGTTCAGGGGCTCGGGTGAGGCTACCCGTGGCCCATTACTCCGACAGTTGTACTCATATTTGGCTGTGAAACTTGAATTTGATGACATAGTTTGTTGTTGGACTGCAATTTGCTCGACATATTCGAATGGGAACAAAGCTGACCCCACAGGTCCTCTACTAATTTATTTATTTATTAGGAAAAGGGCCTCTACTATTTATTTATTTATTTATGAGCAAAAGGGGATACCCCCTATTTCCGTTAATAGAAATCATTAGATGTTCACAACACTATGCCCAGCCTACTAAACAGGTTTCATTCATTACTAGTTTCAGCAAAGTGCTCATGTCATAGCCACCGAATACATCACGAGTGCTACATACACTGCAAATAAAGAGACAATCATCCTACAGAGCACATCGATTTTACACATTATGTTCACAAGCTCTTTCATCTCCTCATTGTTGTCAAGGCCGTTCAGTAGCTGTTGCTTGGCAATGATCAGAGGAACTGCATCTTTAAACTTTTGCTCTGCATCTTCCTCTTCTGCCGTTCCTTCAGTTACTTGTACAACACCCCAACCTGCTGGTATTGGTATTCCTCAGCTTACCAAATAATCAACGTAGTTGCATCCCCCCACATTAGCAACTTCCTAGAAATAAAATCACACAAATCTTCCCTTTTCTGCACGAATCAAATTGGAAGATCATCAACCAAACTATTAAAAAAATCAGCAATTGAAAGCAGAAAAACAACACTTAAAACATATTATTACCCCATGATTCGGGCATTTGTAGAATACTCGGCCAGGGTTGAGGATTGTGGTTGAGAAGCGACGGATGACTCTATGTGATTTGCAGCAGTGGCACCACACCAACGACATGGGGTTGCGATGATCAACCGGCTGCGGTGCGTGTGCCGGCGGGGGTGTGATGAGACCCACAGGAGATGGTACGGATGGCGACTTGGCACATATCTCGTTGTTGCCTGCTGAAGAGCAGGTGGACGAGCAGCCAGCGGACATGGTTGTTGCTACCAGAGCTTCTGAAGCTAGGCAGAGTAAGTAGAGAAGAGGAGAAGCGAATGTTGGATATGTCAGTTTCATTACTTGCAGAGTAGCATAGCACCATATATAGTCATAGTCTAGGTTTGGATTCGAACCAGCAACAGGAGCATGTCTCACTTTTTCCTAAAACTCAGCAACGTCTCTTTACTGGTATAGCTTGTTCTGTACACCTTCTCAAGTATTTGATTTTCTTTTTTTTGCAAGGAAGGAAATAGGACAAAACTGAGAGTTCCTGGGACTCGAACCCAAGACCTCTCTGTTGAAAACCAAGGGTGCTAGTCACTTATGTGGCGAACGTTCTCTGGGAGGAGGACGGTAGACAAACGCATTTTCCTCGTAGTTTTAGTTGCGATGCAAGATCAAACGGTCGCAGTTTCAAGAATGTTATCAGACGAACGAGCCCAGTTTTTCTTTTCTTCCTATATATAAAAAAGTATGCTACTTGGTGTCGGCTTAGTCAACAAACGATTGTGCCAACATTGACCGTTGGATTGACATTGAATGTCTGTCGTGTTTCTTCAATCTCTTCTTCCTCCAGCCGCCAAAGCCAAACCAGCGCCAGCGGGACCGCCTTCTCCCGCCTCCCACGGCTGGCTGGGCTGCCGCGCACGTATCATGGCCACATTGCACCCTAAAACTCTGTGCATCTTCCCTGGCTCCTATTCGTTCTCGTCCGAGGCCTCACCATCTTCCTCTACCTTGGTTCGCTTGCCGCGGTGCCGCCCTCCGGTGTTGTCAACATGGTCAACAACCGAGAGGAATAAGGAGATGATTGTACATGGTGAGGATGACAGTAGGGACCCAACAGCGCGCGCAATTTTTTTTTTGAGACGGAGAAGGGTATCAACTAGGTTGTGCTGGAGCTATGGCCCGTCTAGCCCAGGCTTTTATTTCATATGTTTACCACATGACTAGCCCAGTTTCTGTTTTCCTTTCTGAAAATGGCTAGCCCAGCTATTTTGTTTTTTGCAGAGTAACCAACATAGGCCTACTTGCTTTTCTACGCCTTGCTGGGCTGGAAATCTTTCAAGACGAGGAGGGATGCATTCGGGCTAGCACAAAAAATGGGCTATAAGAAATAAGAAATGGGCTATAAGTAATAATAAATGGGCTATAAAATGAAAAATACAGCAAACATGCAATTAGTTCTAAAATACTTTTTTCTTTCGGATTTTGATATTTTAAATTTCATTGTTTTTGTGCGGGTAAAATTTCATTGGATTTAAACTAAGGTATGTTTAGCTTTTAAATTGTATGCTGTTTGGGACAGATTTGGAGGCTGACTTGTGGGTTTACTTGGTTGACATGTACGAAAGGCTTTGTCAACTTAGTCCACAAATGATTCTAGCAGCAGTGGTTGTTGGATGTTAATCCAACGACCGTGCTGCTTCTTCAATATTTGATCTTCTTGCTCCAGCCGCCCAAACCAGCACAGGTGGGACTGCCTGCTCCCGCCTCCCATGGTCGGCTGTGCTGCCGCACAGGCCACACCGCCCACCCTACTCCATCGCTGGCCAGGCCATTCCTATACTCACCCACACCTCCTATTATTTTCCGGCGACGCCGAACTAGTAAACCCTTGTACTCCCCACCGTGTGGGAAACCACTACCGAGTCTTCCCCGGCTCCATGTTGTTCCCTTCCTAGGCCTCGTCGTCGTCCACCGCCCTGGTGCTCTCAGTGCGGCGTGGTCAACATGGTCAATGATCGACATCCATCGGAAGTGGACTGTACATGGAGAGGCCGACAGCTGGCTCCACAGCCGCATGCAAGGAAATGCCTCCTTATTACACGCAAAATAATGATTCCTCCATGTGACAGCCTGGTTTTTGCCTTCTCTTTTTTTCCGGACTTCTTTTGCCTCTGCTATGAATTTGGAGTTTTTGAATCAATTCAAATGGACTTATACACTTAGGGCATGTCCTTGATTTTCACCCAAGTGACTCATCCACCTCTAGCTCACCCTTTTTCTCTGAAAAATCCCAAAACTGGCCCAAGGAATATTTTTCATAAAAGAAAAATATTCATTTTCTTCTCTGAAGCCCACTTCAGAAACTTGTGCTCCAAAGCAACCCTCATTTTTATTACTCCAAAAATCTTGAGAAAATTCCCAAAGATTCTTTGAACCATAAGGCACCTCCCTGAGCAAAAATATTGCATAACTTTTTGGAATATTTTTGCTACAGAAAATCATTTCTGTTCTGGACATAATAGGCACTTTACACGGCAAGTATACTTTTCCTTGATCCTATGAGGCTGATTTTTCTTGAGCTTCATTACCTTCCTAAGAGACTGTAAAACCCCAAAGCTTAGCCCTAAACTCTTACTGGATCACTCACAGTTAACCTCACAAGTTACTATCCAGAAACTTACCATGAAGTACCACACAAAGCTCCTGGGTTCAACTCAAAGCTTTGGAACATCTCAAACCACCAAGGACTACACACCAGACATAAAGTTTACACTTAGCGCGACCTGATGTCCTAGTTCACGCGGTGACCGCATTCGTCCACGCGTGCTGGCATGCCAACAACGCGCTCTGCGTCATGCCCAAGCTTCTATTGAGCTCGTGCTCGGTTCCCCGACCGTTGCACCTTGCCAATCCGTGCCACAATCGTCGTCCCGACTCCCTTAACTTGCCTCTGCCGCTCGCCGACACCTGAGCTTGCCGCAGCGGGCACGGGCACGACGTGGCCAAGCATACAGTGCACCCGTGCCACTGTGCTCGTCGCCACACGTGCTCCTGTGCTCGTCTCCGCCCTCTCATAGTGGCCGCGTGAACTGCGTCGCCTTCTCCCCCTCTCGCTGACACCGTTCATCGCCGGGCGCCATGTTCGGCGGAGCCCGATCCCCCCTCCTTGCTCGCCTATAAATACAGCCCCCTCATGCCTCCTCGAGCATCCCCGCAAACCCACCCAACCCCCACGAACACGTAGCTAAGCCGTGGCCCAGCCGGGAAGGCCTCTAGCTGCTGTCCCGCCCGAGCCCGGCGGTGACCTCCCGTAGCTTCTCCACCTCACTCCAGTGCCTCTCGAGCTCCACCCACTCCTCAGGCGACTTGCTGGTGGTGCACTGGTGCCGTCCGACCACGTTGGAGCCCTTGGTGCAGCCCCACGTCGCCGTCGTCCCCAACTTCGGCAAACCCCGCGTTCTGCAGCCATTGGAGAGGCTAGTTCCAGCCACGTCCGACCAACCCTGGCCAAACAACATGTACTGGCAGGTGCGCCTCGACCTCTCTCTCTCTTCCTACCTCTCTGGTTCTAGCCACCGGGCACTCCTCGTCAGAGAGCACGCCGAAGAAGCGCCACCCGCCTCTGTTTCTCTCTCGCTCCCCCGACCTGACGCGTGGGGGCCGCTGTCAGCCCCACATCTCACATCCGAAGCGGTATGAGTGGTGGCGTATTCCAGAAATACGCCATCGACTTCACCCCCTGGTTTTCATTTTATTCAAATAAATTCAAATTTTGACCAGAAACTTTGACCTGCTATAACTTTTTAACCATAAGTCCAAATGAGTTGATTCCTTTTGCATTGTGTTCTTATTGAAAAGATCTAGCAGCACACAAAAAATGAGAATTTTTTTCTGCTATCTAGATTTTCTGGTAATTTTCAGAAGTGTTCTTGATGTTTTCTTTTTGTCATTTTAATTGTTTTCAGAAGGAGAAGCTTGTCTTTAAGAGAGCCAGGAGGAGTGTGAAGCTCCTCTGAACTAAGGCAAGCCACACCAACATTTTCATGGTGTCATTGCAATATTCATGATTTTCCAACTTGAAAATGAGTTATTTCTTGCATATAATTATTTAATGAATAATGCTTGTGTTAGCTATTTTGTCATGGGTAAAATGTTTAGTTTACAAAAGTGAGTATCTAGACTAAGCATGAGTAGTGACTATGTGATTTTTGCTATGGCTATGATATGACTAGCATTGGTATTATTTTCTCATGGGAATGCTTGTTTTCATATGGTAATGATAAAACTAAAAATGATGAGTGCTAATAACCAGTGAGAAAGAATCAAAGTAAAGTCTAGTGATGATTTGTGCAAGTAGAACTTTTGATGATGTTGATCTGTTTATTCTAAGTGATATGTGATGCATGTTGTATGGTTGCATGATCATGGCATATGGTGACTCGAGCATTTTCATTTCAAGTTAAACCTGATGTTAATTGAACTTGAATATAAAGTTGATCAGGTCATGGTGCCACTAAATCAAGTTTTTCCCAGTGCAACCACATTTGCCCTTATGGGAAGGCCTTTAGTCGGTCCATTGTCATGCCTCTGGTCGATGCCTCCAATGAGGGAAGGTTATGGGCGTGCGGTACCCTAGCCCAGTAAGCAGACATAACCTTGTGTGCCCGTTGTTGTTGATGTTATGGTACCTTGTCCCCGTTTGGGACCGTTTGAGTTTTGCCATGACGGTGGCCGTCGATGCCTTTGGTAGGCACGGGCCACCCATGATTTAGCCCAGTGGGGAGTTAGTCGGAATGGCTGAGAGAGTGTCATGGCAATGGGAGAGTTCCGTCAGAATGCAGTTGGTCCCCCCGATGGTAGTGTGAGGCCATGGGTTCTGTGGTGTGGGTACACTACACTACCTCTGCAGAGTGTATCTATCGATAGCCGCGTTCTCGGTTACGGACACAACTCGTAAGTAAGTCACACCATGGATCAACATTAATAAGAAATCTTGCACACTAAGTTATATGTTTCGCACTGGTTATGTGCTGATGAGATCAGTGAGACTGATGTTGTGGAAACCAAAGTGTTGGTTTTTTTGTGCTCCAGGAGTGATCACTGTTTGGTTACGAGGTAACCCGTTGGTAAGAGAGTCCAAGGGACACGGTGCACAAGTTTGGTTGCATGGCATGAGTAGTATGTTTTCATCTACATTTAACTTGATTAAATGTCTTGATATTGTTTGCCATTATGATTATGCTTGTTGTGAGCTTGCAAGTACATTCAATGTACTGACCTGGCGTGTTATGCCAGCTTTCAGGAAAGTCTAACCGGATCGGAGTGCTGCCGTGTCTAGATCATGTCCACATCGGTGTCCCTGTGCTATGGAGTCCTGCTTTGTCGTCGTTCCGCTGCCGCGTAGTTGTCGTGCTCGAGGCCCCTTTATGTTAACTAAATAATGTACATATTGTTCAGCGCATCGTGTGTGCCGCTCGGCCTCGCTACTTGATGTGATATCGCACTATGTTTCCGCTAGCATCAATAAAGCGGTTATTTTCTGTACCAAGATGTTGTGTGTTGCCAGAAGACTTGATCTCTGGGCTGGCAATGCAAGGTAAACTGGTTGCTCTGAACTGGGGTGCCACACTCCACCTGACAGCTAGGACCCACTGGACAGGCCTCTGTATTTAGCAAAAAAATATTCCCCCCGATGTCAGCTCGGACCCACCAGCTATATCTTCGCACGCAAGGAAGTGCCTCCTTATTGCGCATAAAGAAATGAATACTCCCCTGCTAGATGGGACCCACCATAGTGGGAGGCTGACTTGTGGGCCTACTAAGTTGACGCAGATGGAGGGCTTTGTCAACTTAGTCAACATGAACGATTCTAGCTCCAGTGACCGTACGACGTCCATCCAACGGCCGTAGTGCTCCTTCAACCTCTGGTCTTCTTGCTCCAGCCACCCAAACCAGCGCCGGTCATGCCGCCTGCTCCTGCCTCCCGTGGCCGGCTGTGCTGCCACGGAGGCCTCACCGCTCCCTACTACTCCCAGCACTGGCCAAGCGATCCCTCTACTCACCCACACCCCTTGTTATTCTACGGTGACGACAGCCTCACACCACAGGAACCAGTGAACCCTCGTACTCCTCTCCGCGTGGGCATCCACTGTCGTGTCTTCCCCTGCTCCATGTTGTTCCCTTCCTAGGCCTTGCCGCCGTCCACCGCCTTGCTGCTCTCGGTGCAGCATGGTCCATGTGGTCAAGGAACAGACTTCCATCGGAAGATTACTGTACGTGGAGAGGCTGACAGCTGGGTCTGCGGCCGCAGCAAGGAAGTGCCTCCTTATTACGCGCAAAATAATGATTCCTCCACTTGATAGCAGGAACCCACCAGACGGGGCACCATATTTCCCGAAAAAACGTTTCCCCATGATTGCTGGGATCCACCAGCTACATCTTCGCACGCAAGGAAGTGCCTCCTTACCATCCCTGACAGTCAGGACCCACCTGGTCGAAGCGTACGTAGCATTGTCATTCTGGTCGCGAACGTGTACGTACATACTAGTCGATCAGTCTGTCTGCAGGCTGCAGCGATGAACCGTGGCCGTGTAAGGAAGGGCACGTGTTATAGTTGAGGCGCAGACGTAGCATGTACACGTATGTACAGCCAGGGTGCAAGAAAGTAATTGCAGCCACGTATGTACATACGGGCGGGGTCTCAAATGCCTACTCGTGCATACGTACGGCCAGGGCTCGTGTACATGGCTGGGTTGGAACGAAGAAACTGTGCCATCGTGTTCATCGGGAGCCAACCGGCTTGGACGGAACAGCCGAAATGAGGCATGTCGTACCACAAAGCAGAGGAAACGGCCTTGTGTTCGACCACCTACGGTCGAAACGGGGTCCTTTTCACCGGGAGGGGTGTGGCACACCGCAAAACAAAGGAAACAAACTTCTCTTCGACCTCCTACGGTCAAAACTAGGTCCTCTTGATTGGGAGGAGTGTGGCGTACCGCAAAACGGAGGAAACGGACTTGTGTTGGAGCGCTACAGTCGAAAAGGGGGTCTTGTTCATCAGGAGGGGTGTGGCGTACCGCAAAACAAGACTCCACGGGCTACTGTTCATCTCCACCGTCGACCTCCTCCAGCCTCCACATGCGACTGTTCATCCATGACGTCCCCTCCTGCCTCCACCAGCTACTGTTTATCCACGGGCTACTGTTCATCCAGCCTGCACCGCTCCTCCACCGGCTACTGTTCAACCAGCCCTCTCCACGGGGTCCTGTTCAACCCCCCTCCACGGGCTACTATTCATCCAGCCGTCCACCAGCTAATGTTCAACCAGCACTCCATGGGGTCCTATTCATCCATCCCTCCACGGGGTCCTGTTCATCCACCCCAATCGACTCGATCGATCAGGGTCATGTTCATCCAACGGCAACGGCCTCTAGCTAATACCACGAGGTCCTGTTCATCCAACCCCCCAATAACGCTCACTGTTCATCAAGAGGCAGTAGGTTCGATCGGCTTCAGTTGGCAGCAGTAGTGAAGGAATCGCTCGATCGGGTTCAGTTAACAGCCAGATTGATTGATCACTCAGGCTCAGTAACGTAACCTGCACTACAATCGCTCGGGTTCATTTAGAGCCCAACGCCTCGCACCCACGCACGTATGTGTATGAGAGAAACACGCATCGCTCGGCCCCGACCACCCACCGTAACTGGGAACTCCCCGATATTTTCCGCGCCGTCACTTCTACCATGGTTTTTTCCGTCATGGACGGCCCAAACAATGTCATGCAATCCGGCCCGCCCAGGATGAAAAGCCCATTTTCTGTCATGATTTTTTGTCATAGAAGTAGGAGCCCATCACATTTATGATGATACCGGATTTTGTCACAATTATCGTCATAGAAGTGTCATAAGCATGACAAAATTTTTTTTGTTCAGCCCAAAATGCCACGGATGTATCTTTTTTTAGTGGGCGTGCCCTACCCTAGGGTGCGTCTGGCAGGCTTGTCGCTCCCTCGTGGCTCTTCAGTTTTTCTCCCGAAGCTTCTAGGGTCCCTTCTGGTCCAGAAAAATCGTCAAAAAGTTTCATAGTGTTTGGACTCCGTATGGTACTGATTTTCTGAAAAGCAAAAAGCAAGCAAAAAACAGCAACTGGCACTGGGCACTAGGTTAATAGGATAGTCCCAAGAAATGATATACAATTGCATAAAAACATCCAAGATTGATACTATAATAGCATGGAACAATAAAAAATTATAGATACGTTGGAGACATATCAAAGATGTATCTCCCCAAGCTTAATTCATGCTCGTCCTTGAGTAGGTAAATGATAAAAACATAACTTTTGATGTGGAATGCTACCTATCATATTCATCATGTAATCTCTTTTGTGGTATGAATATTTTAGATCCAAATGATTCAAAGCAATAGTCTATAATTTGACATAAAGACATCAATACCCACGCATACCAACAAACAATCATGCATTTCAAAATATCAATGCTAAAGAACGCTATCCCTACCAAATAATATAGCCTTGTCATGCTCCATCTTCTTAACACAAAGTATAAATCATGCAGTACCCCGATGTCAGGCAAGCAATTGGTTCATAGTTCTTAACACGCTTCAACTTTTTCAACCCCCTACACAATACATGAGCGCAAGCCATGTATATAGCACTATGGGTGGAATATAGTATGGTGGTAGAGATGATATGGAGAAGACAAAAAAGGAGAAAGTCTCACATCGATGAGGCTAATCAATGGTCTACGGAGATGCCCATCAATTGATGTCAGTGCAAGGAGTAGGGACCGCCATGCAATGGATGCACTAAGAGCTATAAGTGTATGAAATCTCAAAATAAAAACTAAGTGGGTGTGCATCCAACTTGCTTGCTCATGAAGATCTCGGGCATTTGAGGAAGCCCATCATTGGAATTTACAAGGCAAGTTCCATTAAAATTCCTACTAGTATATGAAAACGAAAGCATAGGAGACTCTCTATATGAAAAACATGGTGCTACTTTGAAGCAAAAGTGTGGAAAAGGATAGTAACATTGCCGCTTCTCTCCTTTTCTCTCATTTTGGGCTCTTTTTGGCCTTTTTTTTATTTCCTCACTTGGGACAATGCTCTAATAATGAATAATGATGATCATCACACTTCTATTTACTTGCAACTAGAAATTACAACTCGATACTAGAACAAAATATGACTCTATATGAATGAATGCGACGGTGCACAAGGATATCCAATCATCTAGCATAACCTGTATGAAAAATGATGAACGGTAGCTGAGCCACAAATACTATTTCAGCTATATGATCATGCAAAGCAATATGACAATAATGATATGTGTCATAATAACGGAGTAGTGGAAGTTACGTGGCAGCTTATGTCGGGATGGCTATGGAAATGCCATAATAGGTAGGTATGGTGGTTGTTTTGAGGAAGATATAAGGTGTGTGATAGAGCGTATTATATCACGGGGTTTGGATGCACCGACAAAGTTTGCACCACATCTCGAGGTGAGAAAGGGCAATGCACGGTACAAGAGAGGCTAGTAGATGATGGAAAGGTGAGAGTGCGTATAATCCATGGACTCACATTAGTCATAAAGAATTCACATACTTATTGCAAAAGTTTATTAGCCCTCGAAGCAAAGTACTACTACGCATGCCCCTAGGGGTGGAGGTTGGTAGGATTTAACCATTACGCGCCCCCGACCTTCACGCAAAGGAAGACACTCAATAATAAATCATGCTCCAACTTCTTAGCATAACGAGAGACTACACATGCATGCTTCAGGAATCACAAACCTTAACACTAATGTTCTTACTAAACCACAATCATTCACTAGTAACTCCCACATATTACAATCTTTATATCGCAAAACTATTGCAAGGAATCAAACTTATCATGATCTACAGGAAAGTTTTTATTACATCCCTCTTGAATACCTATCATATTAGGACCAATTTCATAACCCGTGCATATTGCCGTTACTGTTTATAAAACTCTCAAAATGATATAAGTGAAGCATGAGAGTGCAACTATTTCTTTAAAATATAACCACTGTTGTGCTCTAAAAGATATAAGTGAAGTACTAGACCAAGTGCCTAGCTCAAAAGATATAAAGGAAGCACATAGAGTATTCTAAAAAATCACGAATAATGTGTGTCCCTCTCAAAAAGGCGAGTCTAGCAAAGATGATGGTGGCAAACTAATGAGTAAACAAATCAAAGACTCGTATAATACACGACGCTCCATGCAAAACTCATATCATGTGATGAATAAAAATATAGCTCCAAGTAATTTACCGATGGTTGGTAGAACAAAGAGGGGGTGCCATTCGGGGCATCCTCAAGCTTAGAGTCTCGGGTGTCCTTGGATTTTACCTTGGGGTACCTTGGGCACCCCCAAGCTTAGGGTGTTGCCACTCCTTATTTCTTCATCCATCGTGATCTCAATAAAAAATTGGAAACTTCAGCACACAAAACTCGACAGAAAACTCGTGAGATCTGTTAGTAGAACAAGCAAATCATAAACTTTAGGTACTGTTGTAAACCCATTCATATTATATTGTTGCATAATAACTACTGTATTCTAACTTCACCATGACTGATATCCCCTGATACAATCCATATATTCATTAAAACAAGTAAACAATGCAACAAAAACTGAATCTGTCAAAAATAGAATACTCTGTAATGATCTTGCAAAGCGCAATACTCCTGTAAATCCAAAAAAATGAAAAATTAGGACAACATTGGAATTTGTATATAATTCATGTGTAAAAAAATCAGAATTTACCACGTTATAGTGAATTTAAACAATTCTGCTACCGGGCACAAAATTTTCTGTTTTCTCACAGAATCAAATCAACTATCAACCAAATCATCCTGAAGGCTTTAATTGACACAAACACTAATTTAAACACAAGTACACAACCATAACAGTATCATAATTGTGTGCACACAAAAAAAACAGAAAAGAAACAAGAAAAATAAAGGTAGCTATTGGGCTGTGTCCCAACAAGTGCTACTATTTTACGCCCCTAGCTAGGCGTAATGCATAGTTTCAAGTGTTGTCATCCTTCATATTAATTCCATAGGTGGCCCTCATAATAGATTCATATTTCTTAATTCTCTTTATAGGGAAGTGTTCCATTCCTTTCTTTGAAGGAAATTGAAATCTTATATTGCCTTCTTTCATATCAATAATAATAGCACCTATCGTTCATAGGAAAGGTCTACCAAGTATTATGGGACAAGATGGATTGAAATCGATACCAAGCACAATGATATCGATAGGCACATAATTTCTATTTGCAAGAATAAGAACATCATTTATTCTACCCAAAGGTTTCTTGATAGTGGAATCTGCTAAGTGCAAATTAAGAGGACATTCATCCGTATTGGTAAAACCTAGCACATCACATAAAGGTTTTGGTATTGTGGAAATGCTAGCACCCAAATCACATAAAGCATTGCACTCATAATTTTTAATTTTAACTTTAATAGTAGGTTCCCACTCATCATATAATTTCCTAGGTATTGAAACCTCCAATTCTAGCTTTTCTTCTAAAGCTTTCATCATAGCTTCTACAACATGTTTAGTAAAAGCCTTACTTTGTTCATAAGCATTGGGTGAATTTAGCATGGATTGCAACAAGGAAATACAATAAATTAAAGAACAACTATCATAATTAAAATCCTTGAAATCGGAAGTAGTGGGTGCATCACTATTTAAAGTTTTTACCTCTCCAAACCCACTTTTATCAAATTTTTCATTAAGATTATCACCCTCCAAACAACGGGGACGCCTTATAGCTAAAGTTGACTCATCTCCAGTCCCCATTTCATCAAGTTTTATATTGCTAAAGAGAGATTCGATGGGTGAAACACCAATCATTTTAATCTCTTCATCATGATTACTGTAAAAACTAGGCGGAATCGCTTTTTCTAGGAATTCTCGCTTAGCCCTTAATCTAGTGGTTCTTTCTTTACTTTCATAAATGTAGACATAGATGGCTTTAATAGAATCAAAAATATCAAGCTTGAGTGGCAATTTTTATTTTCGATATTTTCCACATCATGAGCAATTCTATCCATGTTCCTAGACATATCATCAACTTTACTCAAATTGTCCTCTATCATAGTATTGAAAACCTTTTGAGAATCAATAAATTCTTTAATATTACTTTAATATCAGAGGGATCCTATTATTATTATTATTATTATTATTATTATTATTATTATTATTATTATTATTATTATTATAAGAATTACCATAGGAATTGCCATAATTATTAGAGGAATTTTCTCGAAATGGTATAGGATTGAAATTACCCCTATAAGCGTTGTTATTGAAATTATTCATAGAGAAAAAATCACATCAATGTCATCATTATTTTTCTCAATCAAAGTAGAGAATTACACATCATTAGGATCAATGTGAGCACTTTTACTAGCAACCAATTTCATAAGAGCATCCACCTTATCACTCAAAGTATTAATTTCTTCAACAGAATTCACTTTTTTACTAGTAGGAGTTCTTTCAGTATGCCATTGTGAATAATTTTACATAATATTATCAAGCAATTTTGTAGCTTCTCCTAGTGTGATTTCCATAAAGGAATCGCCCACGGCGAAATCTAAAAGATTTCTAGAAACAAAGTTCAATTTCGCATAATATTTTTGTCTGATTATCCATAAAATTAAACCATGAGTGGGGCAATTTCCTATCATTAATTTCATTCTCTCCCAAGATTGTGCAACATGTTCATGCTCAGGTTGCTTAAAATACATGATTTGATTTCTGGGAGAAATATTTTTTGCGGGAGGAAAATACTTGGAAATAAAAGCATCCTTACACTTATCCCAAGAATCAATACTATTTCGTGGCAGGGATGAAAACCATGTTTTAGCATGATCTATTAGTCTGAACGGAAATAATTTCAATTTGACAATATCATTATCCACATCTTTTTCCTTTTGCAGATCACACAATTCAACGAAAGTGTTAAGATGGGATGCAACATCTTCATTACGACTACCAGAAAATTGTTCTTTCATAACAAGATGTAGAAAAGTGGCATTAATATCACATGACCCTGCACTAGTGGTGGGAGGAGCAATTGGAGTCCTAACAAAATCATTATTTTTAGTATTGTAAAAGTCACACAACTTGGTATTTTCTTGAGACATCACCACAAAAGCAAGCAAACAAGAAAAGAGGCAAACAAAAAATATTTTTGTGTTTTTGTGAAAATGTTTTAGAAGTGGGGGAGATGAAAACAAGAGGCAAATGGCAGATGAAATGCAAGGAGATGAAAGTTTATGGGATGGTACTGGATAGGTTTTGGTGATGTCACCCCGGCAATGACAGCCGAATTCTTCCTGCTACTTGTGAGCTGCATTGAGATTTCCTCGAAGATGAGAGGATGATGCAGTACATTAGAGATAAGTATTTGCCTCAGTTAAGAACCAAGGTTATCAATCCAGTAGGAGAACCATGCAAGACCTCATGAACAGTACCTACACACAAAAGAAAAAATACATGCACCCAGTGCAAACAAGGGGTTGTCAATCCCTTGACAGTTAATTGCAAGGATCGAATCTCTTAGTGATAGATAGGTAAACAAAAACACAAAATAAATAACAGTAAATAAATTACAACAAGGTACTTTTGTATTTTAATATATGATAAAGATAGACCCGGGGCCATAGTTTTCACTAGAGGCTTCCCTCTTGAACATAGCATATGGTGCGTAAACAAATTACTCTTGGGCAACTGATAGAAAAGTGCATAGTTATGATGATATTCAAGGCAATGATCATGTATATAGGGATCACGTCCGAGACAAGTAGACCGACTCCTACCTGCATCTACTACTATTACTCAACAGATCGACCGCTATCCAGCATGCATCTAGAGTATTAAGTTCACAAAGAACGGAGTAACGCCTTAAGAAAGATGACATGCCGTAGACAAAGTAAACTCGATCAATATGAGTAAACCCCATATTTTTATCCTTAATGACAATGATAAAAATACGTGTCATGTCCCTTTCTGTCACTGGGATTGAGCACCACAAGATTGAATCCATCACAAATCACCTCTCCCATTGCAAGATAAATCAATCTAGTTGGCCAAACCAAATGGGTAGATCGGTGAGAAATACAAAGCTATAACAATCATGCATATAAGAATTAGGAAAAGACTCAAATAATATTCATGAATAATCTGATCATAAACCCACAATTCATCGGATGCCAACAAACACACCGCAAGGCATCTAAGTACTAGCTATGGACATGTAGGTCTATGATAAATTAATCACACATCATCAGAAGGGCAACAAGGTTGATGTAGAGGCCCTCCGTGATCAATCCCCCCTCCAGCAGAGTACCGAAAAAGGTCTCCGGATGGGATCTCCAAAGAATAGAAACTTGCAGCGGCGGAAAAAGTATTTTGGGTGGCTCTTTGATGTATTGGAAATATGTGGGAATTTTTAGAAGTGGAGTTAGGTCAAGAGGTGCCACGCGGGGCCCACAAGCCCCCACAGGCTTGTCGCTCCCTCGTGGCACCGCAGGTCTTGTCCCAAAGCTTTTGTGGTCCCTTCTGGTCCATAAAAAATCGTTAAAAAGTTTCATAGCGTTTGGTACTGATTTTGTGAAAAGCCAAAAACAAGGGAAAAACTACAACTGGCACTGGCACTAGGTTAATAGGTTAATCCCAAAATTGATATATTATTACCTATAATTGCATAATAAACATCCAAGATTGATACTATAATAGCATGGAATAATAAAAAATTATAGATATGTTGGAGTCGCATCACGGGCGGCTCAGTGAACCTTTCCCGCCACTGCTGGGCTTTTGGCGCCTGCCACTTGTAGCCATTCCTGCAATAGTGATAACCAACCCAAAGAAGCCAGGCCATGTCATTGTTGAGCCATTGGAAGACTTTGACCAATCTGGCATCTACCCAGCAGAAGAATATGACAACTAGAACAAACAAGAGTACACCGTAATGAGCAAAAGTATGTTGTCTAAGACAAAAAAAGTCCGTTGAGATGATTGTGAAACAACGTCATTGAATTATTTATCTCTTTAACAAGAATTTGTATCGACTGTACTTTATATCAATCTAAATAAATGTTATTTAATTATGGGAAAATTGGAAATTACAAAAGAGAAAACTAACAAAAGAAACATATAAAGCAATGCTAAAAAAGTATAGGATAATATTTTTACTCCCAAATGGCCGAAAATATAGACGGTGTTGCTGACATCAGCAACACCATAGATATACTTATGTCGTTGGTGACATCATCAATGCCATAGGTATTTTCATTACATGCCATACCTTGTGCGTGATTGTCGTCCCTCCTTGACCTCACCTCCCCCATGTCGCTATCGACGACTTCATCTCCTATCATGCCCCTCCCATCGCTCTTGCCACTACCTCTTTGCGCACCTGCCACTTCACGTCATTTTCCACTACCGCCACCCTCAGCCGTAGCTTGACCTCATGTCCGGCTGCACCGGCAGTGGCCTCCTCACGTCTGGCGGCCATATCCTCGCGTATGGCGTCCGCCTCCTGCCTCACTGGCGACTGCATCACCAAGTGCCTCACTTTGATTTTTGTCGATATGTGAGTTCATCTTATTTTTTTGGGCAAGTTCATACCCATATTTGTTCTAATTGCTATATATATATTGCTGTGTTTTAGAGTTGCGTAGTTGTAGTTGCAACATTGTGAATTGTGCTAGTTATGGATGTGATAAAATGTGGTTGAAACTTTGTAATCTTAACTGTCGGTGTGATGGATGTGGTCAAATTTTTGGACGCCGCTGAGGTTTTAAACGACTGTCTAGCAAGTCCAAAGGATTACAAACTCACATTAAGCAACAAGGTTTCAATGCTTATGGTTTTGAACTTTCTTGCAGATCCGGCCAAGAAGTACTTAAATGATTCTAATTATGATATATTGTAAAAGGAGAGTGACTAGCTATGGTGTGGTTCTCTAGAGTACTACGTTACATTGTCCTTATGTGTTAAAGTACTTCAAAACTTGCATAGCTATCTTAATTATGCACTTAATTGGTTAAATCATTGTCGTTGTTGTCTCTTAATTAACATTATTCGAACTTGCTCTAGCTATCAGGAGAGCTTCCTAATTGTCTTACTTACGTATTTGATTTTTATACTTCCTAATAGTGGCATTCAAAGATCTATATATTTCGATAAGAAAAAACAACGTCGAGGCATCATTTTTACGCTACCTTCAAACTAGTTTGTTGACATGTGGAGAAACGGCAACACCACTAACTTTCCTTGTAGCTTGTGGCGACGAAATATGTCGAACGCCACGTATATACAGTATGTGCCATCGATGGCGTGCGCTAATGTGTCACGCCATCACTATCTATATTAGTGCTGGCTTGGGATATCAACACCATCACTATTTTTTATGAGTGACGTTATATTGATGGCATGAGGTGTCCACGACACCAAGGCAGTTTTGCCACCACTAGCACTACAAAAAAAATACACTTTCGTGATGATACGTGTTTGTCATAGTAGGTCACGTTTTCTGTCATGCATGTACATCCATGACAATTTTATGACAGAATCAAGATAGTCATACATGTGCTGTCGTAGAAGTGTTCCATGACAATACCATAATTATCATCACGGAAGTGTCCACTTCCATGACGATAAATGGCGCGTCATGGAAGTGCTTTCGTCAAGGGTAATCGACACGTGGCATCCACCATAACGGGTCGCCGTTAAGCTATCGGGTTCCGGTTTGGATCCGATAACCCGTTAACCCCCCCCCCCCGGACCAATGAGGATTTTCCACGTGTAAAATTCTTATTTTTGCCTTAATATCCACGTGTCCGCTCCATGTTAGGACAGGTGTCATCAAGCGAGTGGACGGGACGAGCCTATGGTATGTTGACACGTGGCTCGGCCCAATAGTGGCCCGTTTAGGTTAAAAGGTCTAGCCTGTCAAAATAAGTGGGCCGACCCATTAGCGGCCTACTTGACTCAGGCCCATTCATAAGCACGACCCATACAAGTTACATAGAATCGGCCCATCAAAGGCCCATTCTACATTTGACAATTTCTAGCCCATCGTCAGTTCCAGCCCATTAACAGCCCGCTATGTCTTTGGGTCCAATTATGGCCCGACCTTCTTTCGGCCTGTTAGCAGCCCATCGTTAGTTCTAGTCCATTAACGACCCAGTACGCCTTTCGGCCTTTTCTCGGCCCATTCTGAAGTTGGGCCAACTTCTAGCCCGATGTGACTTTAGGCCTTTCCTCGGCCCATTCGATAAATGGGCCAATTCCTAGCCCATTTTGTCTTTAGGCCTGTTAACGATCTGCACAAAAGTTGGGCCTTTGACTGTGCAACCTAATTTTGGGTCCACCAGGGGCCCATGTTCCGCAGGGCACAATTTCAGCCCAACGCGACTTTCGGCCTGTTAAAAGCCTAGTTTGCAAATTGGGCCTCTTCTAGCCCAAAACAATTTCAGCCTCTTATTGGCCCGTGAAGTAAAAGGGCCGAGACAAAATTGACATTTATTTCGGCTTGCTAGTGGCCCGCGGGCCATTTCCATTTATACGAACCTATCGAGCTTTTGGCCTGTTAACGACCTGCTAAGAGCCGTTATTATGGTGGGCCACACCATTTGGGGTCCAATAAATATTAATTTGACCAGCCCAATTAGGGCCCGCTTTGACTACACATGTTTGTTTGTTCAGATGGCATCCATGTAATGTTTGGGTGTGTTGGCTCCCGTTCGATATAGCATATACAAAGAATTATCCTACTCTATACTATTGCCTCTAAAAAATGTACACTATACAATAAAGAGACTAAGGCATAGTAACATAGAATAATCCTACATTATACAATAAAGAAATTACAGCAGATTATACCCACTGGGCATTATAGTTCGGCACCAGTGATAATAAAGCGTACACAAACATCAAATTACATACACTGGGCAAATAAAGCTCATACATCATGGACACGCATCAATAGAACTTACCATTTGAACTATAATCTCTTCAGAAAATAGGATTGGCCGTATTCAGATAGCACAAATTTCAGTCTGCAAAATCTCCAATTCCTTCATGGTCACCTCAGTGTCTCATTTCATTTTTTGATTCCTGCATCTAATACCTGCAACTCCAGTCTCAACTTGTTGATTGCATGTTGAGAATCATGTACATGTTGTCTTGCCACCTCTAGTTGATGCTCGAGAACATCAGCACATTCCAATTCCAATCTATAATCATTTGGTAATGACCATGCCGCATAGCTCGCAGATCTTTGTGTTGATGTCACCTCACCCTGGAATGTTGCTGTAACTAGGGCAAAAATATAGTTACAACAGTGAAACGAGCAAGATAGACTATTTTGTACATGGAAAAACAGGACTAACAATAATGTTACACATTATGAAGCATAAGCAGGTGATATTTAAAAAATATTAAAATGGTAGTCTGTGCAGCCCACATACAGAAATCTCTCTTAGCTCACCAGAGGAGCATGATGTTGTAACCTGTCTATGTTTTGGATTTGGCCCATTGTTTATAAGTAAGCAAGCAGTTGGCCATTCTGTAGCTCAATTAAAGTCTTAGGGAGCATAATGAATAGCAGAGGGATTCATACAAACCCACTACAACAAGCAAAACGATGTAATCATTAGCCTAGTATAAAATAGATTGTGAGCCTCATGCAGTAATAGTTGGTTAATAGACTTCAAAGCTTCAGGCACACTTCGCCAGAGTAATTAAATGGTAAGGCCTTTAATTATGTCAACTAGTAGTTATACAAGTACCCAACATCAGGCAACATTGTTTGGGCATCTCATTAACTAAGGACAAATAAAGCAATTGAAAAGAGCAATTTAACTATGCCTGAAGCAAACCAGCAATTGAACTGTTGAGTTGGCAGCATGCATATATGCACACCTCAATAACATTCATGGCCTAGCTACATTTACTATATAAAGTAACAAGTAACATAATATTGCTTGCCCCCTATGAAGTATCTCGACTAGTATGTAATCAATATCATAGTAATGATAGGGAGGCTAATGATGTGAATATGCGTTTGGTTATGACATTTATGACATCGACAACTCTACCATGGCAGGAAGCACTTTCACACTATGCACTACTATAAGAACCATACGCAAGCACAATGTCAGACAAATAGGATGTCCTGGTAATTCTAATACAGTGACTTACCATAACTGGTTGAGCAGGCTCAGCGCTGCTCCTCCTTCTCTTGCAAGGGTCCTGCCTAACATCTTGTACTTGGAAATCCTCAATCTTATCTTCATTGCACCCCCTCTACAACGTGACACAAACTAGTTACTGGTCCCCTTGGAACATAAATATGCATACTTTCTAGTCAGTGAACAACACAAAAGGATGAGTTTATAACAAAACAACACTACGTAATAAAACATGCCACATCTCTTGCACACAATGAAATGAGCATTAACTATGTGTGCACTATGTAAAAACTAGGCATACCTTCGAACTGGATCTCCAAGTACTCTTGGAGAGCCTACTTTAGTGTATAGCCAAACCTTTATGTCACTTATGAGTTATACAAGGCCCCACTACAGCAGCCCTTAGTGTCTAAATCGTTGACAAGCTCTGTTAGGTTAAGAACAACAAGTAATCAAAGCAAACAGTCCTAGTATGGCTGGCTGATACAAACAAGCAATTGAACAAATGTGTGAGCAAATCTTACATATCAAGAAAAGAAGCATAGAAGGAGGCTTAAAGACCATCACTTGACAGACCATACTTAAGGGGCATCTAAACATCATGTGCAATGTATGAACTAACATAAACATTGAATATTTCAGATTCTAAAATGAAATGCACTTGTATTAGGTTATGCCATGTATGATGCCTAAATGTACTATAACAGGCATATGTGATTCATCATTGCACGCACAATTGAATTGCAGGTTAAGGGCCAGTTCTATTATGCCTTTTCAGGGCTTATTGTCAAAATAAGCCATAAAAGATGTAAATAAGTCATCTTTGATTTATAGGCTTGGGCTTAACTTATTTCGCTTTGGAAGGGGGTGCTTCGGGTAGAAGCTCACTAAAAATTGAAGGCAAGGGGAATAGTGAAATGACTCTATTGTCTACCTATATTACACTCAAAATGCCACTGCTCACGCCCGCATCACACCTAACCCTTAAGTAAAAACAAACAAGCAAGCGCTCATTGCCCTGTCTGCTTGCATCTCCACTCCCCTTTCCCTCTACCTCGATCCCCTGCCTGCAGCGCTAGGGTTCCTCCAGCGAGCCGTCGCCACTGGTCCCATATGGCCGGGTCCTCGACGATGCTCTATCCAGCTAGGCTACATGGCCGACGGGTAGGGCCAAATCTCCCCGGCTGCTCCTCCCTCTGGCATTGCCCCTTATTCTCATGGTCTCCAGCAGCTGCTCTACTGTGGTCCGTCCAACGCACTAGTTCGTCGATCGCCGCACAACTACGACCGATGCCCCACTCCAGCAGAAGGCACCTCGTCCCCCTCCCCTCCTCCCAGGCCGTGGCCTTGAGGTGTTGTTGAAGGATGAGATCATCCAACAAGGTGAGGATCTCCTCTGATTTTTTGCCAAATTTTCATTCTGATCTGCTACACAATGAATTGCTATGAGCTGCTGCTGCTATATGATGCATTGCTATGAGATGCTCCTGCTGCTGCTATATGATGAATTGCTATGAGCTGCTGGTGCTATATGATGAATTGCTATGAGCTGCTGCTGCTATATGATGAGTAGCTATAAGCTGCTCCTACTGCTGCTATATGATGAATTGCTTTGAGATGCTCCTACTGCTGCTACATGATGAATTGCTATGAGCTGTTGCTGGTATATGATGATTTGCTAGTTGCTGCTGCTGTATAATGAGTTGCTATAAGCTGCTGCTGCTGCTATATGATGCTTTCAGGTGGTGCTGCTATATGATAATAACCAACCACTTGGACCATCGAATTTCGATAAATAATGGTTCTTCATTTAAATTTAGGTCATGTGTTCTTCATTTAAATTAGGCAATGGGGTCTCTATGGAAGACATTGACCAAAGTAGATTTTGCCAAGTAGATGGTATCTTTGTATTTGCATTTTGAACAAATATTGATAGTCTGTTTTCCTATCATATTAATTACTGCACCGGGTTCAATTTTTATGTTTGCAAGTCAAATTAATTTTATTATGGGCAGCAAAATGACAAAATATATGCAATCTAGACTTTTCACTGATCATACCACACATAAGCTGAAAAGGCGGGCAATGAAAAGAACTGGTTGGCTTATTATCTGGAGCTTATATTCAAAGGTGCTTATTTTCTTAGGATAACTCGAAATAACTATCCCTAAGAAACTTGGCCAATAGAACTGACATACAAATAACATGTCACAATAATTGCAATGGAGGAGTGACCTACCATAGCACACTGTATAGGCTCACCGCTGCCTCTCCTTTTTTGTGATGTTCCATGAAATTTCCACACACATCTTGTACCTTTTCATTGCGTAACCCTATCTGCAAGTTGACACGGCTAATTTTATATATCTCTACATGATAATACATTGCATATCCCTTGCGCATATTTAAACCACCAATTAACGATTGTGTGCGTAGCATAAACTAGCCATGACTCTGTGTACTGGACTAGCAGGCATTCTGAGGGAGCCTAATGTAGTGCACTAGAATTCCTACATGCCACCTATGATTTTGTGTAATGTACTACCTCTGTTCCTAAATATATGTCTTTGTAGAGATTCCAGTATGGACCACATAAACATGTATATAGATGCATTTTCGAGTGTAGATTCACTCATTTTGCTCTGTATGTAGTCTATAGTGGAATCTCTAGATTCACTCATTTTTCTCTGTACGGAGGAAGTATCATGTATGACATCTACATCTCTAATTTAGCAGCCAGTAGTGGAAATCACTGTTTGCACAAAGGGATTACTGGTCAAAAATCCTAGCAAAGCACGCTGGCAGGCACACAACAATATAAGAGAGAGAGACGCACTTACAAGATCATAGCATTGCCTCAGTCCAGGATCTTGGTTGGCCAAGCTGTTAGATCCAGAAGAAACATGTAACAATGACCTGTTAGTATATTTGAAGTACATCGGGCATGTGATGCTGGATGGATTTAAAGGTGACAAGTACCTAGGCCGTGGCGGGTGCTTGGCATCTTGCCGGACGGTGGGAATCAGGTTAGAAACGTCAAGGGTGAGGACGATGTGCTGACTGTCAGGGTCCGGTAAGGAGATCTAGAACTGTCGAGTAGGGTGTTTGTGGAGCGGCTCCGACAGGGTGGACTACAGTGTGGGCGAAGCGGACCTGAGGCCATGGACGAGGGCGTCAGTAAGCTGCTCTGGTGGTTGGGTTCAGGATGGTGTCGACGATGCAGATCTGCGGCCGTGGTCGAGGTGTCAGAAGCTGCTCCCGTAGGTTGCACGAGGGTGCGAGGAAGCGGATCTGAGGCCATGGACTTGTGCGTTGGCAAAGCGGCCCCGGTAGGGTTGAGAATTGTATAGGCAAAGCTACTCCGGTAGGGTTGAGGATGGTGTCAGCGAAGCGGCTCCGGTAGGGTTGAGGAAGGTGTCGGCGAAGAGGATCAGAGGCTGTCGATGGGGGCGTAGGTGGGGCGGCTTCGGGAGTATGGAGGAAGCATCTCTGGTGGGGAGTACGAAGGATTCGCTGCAGATGCGCTGTGGTTGACGAGAGTATCGGCGAAGCAGATCCGGTGTCATGGACAAGGCCGACACTGAATGGGTTGTGGTATAGTGGTGGATGAGCAGTCTACTTGATTCTAGGGGAGGTGGGATGGGTAGATGCGGCCGCAGAAGCAGATCCGGCGAGGTGGACGCCGTTGGCATTGAAAGGGCTCTGGTATGCCAGTGGATGAGCAGTCTAGGGTTTCGAGAGGGGAGGGGTGGTTAGGCCGATGAAGTGCGGATGACGTGATGTAAGATGCTCTGGTGCCGTGGAGTAGTCATTTTTGCCGGAGGGGAGAGGAAATGGGGGTGCCATGTGGTGGGGGGAACCGGAAGTTACCAAAGCAGCCCCGACCTATTATGTAAATGAGGGCCATATTGTAACTATTGTTCTCCATGCAACAAGGACAAAAGGGGAATTTCTCATGCTAAGGACTAGGTGGCGGAAATTTTAGAAGGAGGCGGGAGATTTTGCCGCCCGTGGGATCGTTCGTATCCAGTTTCAACTAATTTTGAACAGTGCTAGCAGGAAGGTCATGCGAGACAGTGTACACGGGGCACACGTCAGCAGTTAATAACTGGTATGAATTCCACCCTAGAAAAAAAACATAATAACTTGGGATGATGCACCGATAACTTGGACGTTCACACTGGCGCGGCCAATTGTACGGGTGTAGAGGCGCGTTCACCGAAAAAGGATCAAACGCTTAGCCTATGTATTTCTCGTGTAAATATATAATTTAGTGCGATTGGTTATTTACTTTAAACATAATGCATTGACGTGTTATTGTAGACGCCCACAAAAATAAATGGATATTGTAGTCCCACAAAAGAAATGGATATTGTAGTACGCTACTTAAAAGTGTTACCTCATATGATTACATGGCCTTCACTTCATAAATTGCATACCCTTTGAGTTCAGATATGAATATTACATATATTACTTCATAATAGAACCTTAAATCATCCAAGACTAATGAATTTGAATGCAAAACTAAGAATGGTGCATGTACATGATAGCTACAATGGTTGTTTGAAGAAACATCACTGTACCTTTGGCATGCACAATTGAAAAGGATTATTTAAAAAAAATGTGATATGTGAGTGTCCAATCTTCGTAGCGTTGAATTGATATTGTATCTTTGACCACGATACGAAGTACATATTGATTTATGTTCAAAGATGCATGTCCACGATTGCTAGATAGTGATACGTGAATGAATTGTGTAATCTCTCTCACACGCATACATATCTC
Source organism: Triticum dicoccoides (assembly GCF_002162155.2). Lineage (NCBI taxonomy): Eukaryota > Viridiplantae > Streptophyta > Magnoliopsida > Poales > Poaceae > Triticum > Triticum dicoccoides. The sequence goes on along the minus strand of NC_041381.1, from coordinate 321,410,230 downwards.
ATTTCTCTGTGGGCATCGAAATCACACACGCGCACTTCATGTATTTCTCTCCCTCCATCAAGGTTAGAATTCGTCTTTCTACCCCGTCCTACAAGTCTCTCACATAGAAACACACATGATCTCTCTGTCAAACACGGCCACCCCTTTAATTCTGCCCACCCACCGCCACTAATGTCTCAAAGTATAACTATGTCTCACACACATATGCCTAAGGTTAACTCGAGTCTCGGAACCATATGAATACATAAAATGGTATTCTAGTAGAGCACCTTTTGTTTTGAGATTTCGCTCTCTCTCTCTCTCTCACACACACACACGTGCGCGTGCGCGCGTAGACATTGTTTCTCTCTTCATTTTTTTCGGCACTTGCATGCACACCGCTTGTTTATCTGCGTGATGCTTTAAGTATTCCTCGCACACATGCTATCTACCTATCCCTTAATATAGATATGTATCACACAAACTCCTTCTCCCTATATTTAAGTGTCACTATCCCCCCCACACCCACACACACTTCCTGACATCGAAGGAGTAGGGTGACACATCGATCTTGATACTAATCTATCTACTGGCTTCTCTCTCAAACACACACACACACACACAAACACACACACACACACTGCCCGACCCCGAAGGAGTAGGGTGGCACCTCGATCTTGATAGTAATCTATCTACTAGCTTCTCTCTCAAACACACACACACACTCGCTAGTTGTGCCTATGTCCTACCGCGCGCACACTCTCGATACATCTTTCTCTCCCTCCCCCTCCCCACCCCCAACAATGACAGCAGAAGGGTGACAACTCAATCCTGATCTTAATCTATCAATTGGCTTCTCTCTCAAACACACACACACACACACCCACACCCACACACACACACGCGCGCGCACACTAGTTGTGTCTCTGTGCCTCGCTCACACACACTCGATATGTCTTTCTCGCCGTAGCACCCTTGATATGTAGACTTCTCGCGCGTGCACAGCTGTAGTGACGATGACGCTGAACCCAATGTGCCTTGTTTTTACCGGCCTCATCTGATAGTTTTCACCCTGTTTTCTGTTAATTAACAAGGCAACCTTTTCTTTGTTACTACTAGTGAATTTGAGATCATTCGGGGCACACATAAAATATATCGCTTCAACCCAATTATTGCAGTGACTATTTAAAAAGAAACTAGCAAGATGCCCGTGCGTTGCACGAAACATCAAGATGCATTTGTATGAGTAGTTTTATCTTGTGAGAGAAAAGGATGAAAGAGGGAAGGCCTTATTTGCAAATGTGGAGAGGGGTATGGGTATCTTTTTGCAAAATTGCCATAGTTTCCTTCCTGTCAATCAGATATAAATTGGGTGGCCTATATTGCAGGATGGCAGGCACACCATCATCACCAACTCTGTTTTCTACTCCCTCCATTCCTAAATATTTTTCTTTTTGGAGCTTTCAACAAGTGACTACATACGAAGCAAAATGAGTGAGTCTACACTCTAAAATATGTATATATACATCCGTATGTGGTAGTCCATTTGAAATCTCAAAAAGACAAATATTTAGGAACGGAGGGAGTATAAGAGTAGACATAGAGATATATCTCCAGCATCATCCACAACGAACATCTGTTGGACTGATTAGCGCCGGATGCTTGCAACGCGATGACCTGAGTTCGAATTCTGCCCTAAACTTTAGATTTTTATATAATATTTTTTTAGTATATACTTCTTTCGCTACTATACTGATAGTAGAACCCACAGAGTACTTAGAATACAATATTAAGGATTGATTTGTTTCTTTTTAACTTTCTTACGAATCTTTAGCCACCCTGCAAGTCATGTACATTGTACATGAAATTAACCTTTTACAGAGGAAGAACCATACACGCAATTCACTCAAATGGATTGGATGTGACTCTATTATTTCCAGCATAAGAGCATCTCCAATGGCAACCGGCAAATTTCCTCCCGCTTCCTTCCGCGGAGGACGACATCCAATGCCAGCGGCATACATTTTCGCAACTCTAACCAACCAGAGGAAATTCATGCAAACACAGACTGATTTCATATAAGCATGAATGATTTCGTATAAAAAGTCAGATCTTCATATAAACGTGACGAATTTCATTACATTTACATGAACTAAGTGGTGCTAATCCAGCTCTCGTGGTACAATTAATACCTAATCTAAACGGTCGCCCGCGGATCCCTTTGTCTTCCTCATGTCCGACAGACACTTGCAGGGTCGACGAAGGTCCTCACAAGAGACGAAGCAGCCACGAAACCACCTGTATATGCAGTCATCGCTTCGGCGCTGGCCTTCATGGGACCCAAGCGGTGGCTGCCTCCTGTGTTCTACTTCTCCTCAATGATGGCGGCGGACACGGAGAAGCTGGCCACCAACTCATCGCTCTTCGCGCACCCGGCTTTTATCTCTGCCTGCATAGTGTTGCCGCAGGCATGGGAGGCGCGCCCACAAACACGGGAGGCATGAACACCGCAGACACAAGAGGCGCGGCCGAAGACACTTGTGGCGCGGTACGACACGGCAGCGACAACGCCCGTGCCACCGTGCTTGCCGCCATGCCGGCGTGGAGCAACTCGCCACTCCTCATCAAGCTGAACTAAAGCGGCGAGTTGCTGAACCACGAGCCAGCTTGGGGCAGCAAGTGGCTCCGTTGGGCCAGGCGAGGTAGGTGAAGCATCGAGCGGCCTCGCTCGTATCCAGAGGGCTCAGCAGGCCACCCAGGCATGCAGTATGCCGGAGAACGGCTCCTTGGAAGCCATCAGAGTAGTGGGGAAAATGGTGAAGGAGGAGATGGGGGAGCGGCGGAGGGGTGCGATTCTTGCCCGCTGTCTGGCCTCGTTTGAATAGAGGACGGATGGTAGGAACTTGGCTGGCGTCTGGCCTTGTTTAAACTGAGGGCGGACGGGAGGAGCTCGGCTGACGTTGCATTTAATTCTGGCCTGCTCATGAACGGACGTGTGGCCAGAGTAGGTTTCTTGGTTTGCGTGCGGGTTTAACGGAGGCGTTTGATGGAGGTGAGGAGGCGTGTTTAGCCAGGCGTGCAGCGGGCGGTGTGGTACTATTTGATTTGATAGCTACTAGTAAGCCAAGACAGTTCCCAATACAGCTTTAATGCAGACGAGGGAGAGGGTAGCAGTTCTCGAAATGTTGAACGGCCAATGATGCATCCTCCTTCCATTAGCATCCTGAATGCATGAGGGAAGTAATGGGAGGAGGACGGGGAAAAGAGGTAGCATGATGTGAATGCTACGCAGTTTGCACTCATATAAAGGCGCCCCTCCATTCCAATGCATCTACCACATCGTACGCACCTAAGCACCTACACTAAGCGCAAAAGTGCTCACTCCAGACCCATGGAGGCGATGCGCACGAGCGGCCAGTGGCTGTTCCATATGGTCCACAACACCGGCCTGCGGCATGGCACCGAGGATCATCTCCAGATGGTGTTGGCGACCGTCTGGTTATGTCCATCGTCAACGCCAGCTACGACTCTCAGTTGGACAAGATGATCGTTGCCACCATCAACAAGTTCACCGTTGTCAAGAAGCTCGCGGACGACATCGCCGTACTCCTCCAGCCCACACGCCCGGGCTTCTCATTGCCTGCCACCCTAGTCGGCCTCCATGGCGAGAACCTCTTTCAAGCACTGGTGGCCCTATGACTTCCAGCCAACACAACAAAGAATGTCCACCTAGAGCTCGCGCTCGCCGCGAGGCGCCTCACCCTGCAAGAATTCGTCGACCTACACATCCACGTGTACGAGGAAGCCATGTACATGGGTATCTACAAGGCCGGCGAGGACGCTATGGTGTTGGCCTTCGTCAACCGGCTGGAAGCCTTGGACGCCTTTGTTGAGAAGCACCCTGACCTCGTCACAAAAGCCGCTCCTCCTAAGCCGTCGGTCGGTGGCTCAGCACACTGAGTCGAGGAAGAGGAGGTCATACGTTGATGGATGCATCTTTCTGCTTGCCTCCTGTAACCACCACTGCGATCACATCATCGTGGCCTTAATTCTTATTGTGTTATTGCATTCTCGTTCCAGTCAATACAGACATGTGCGATCCCTTTGCTCACATTTGGAGGCAATTATATGCATCACTGTAACTAGTACTCCATCCGTCAATTTATAAGTTGTGCCTACCTTTTCCATCAGCTTTGTAATTTACATTCGATGCTTGACCCGACCGATGAACTAATCCTAAATTCAAAAACTGAGACCGAACCTATAAATTCAAAACTACTCGTGCAGCACGCATGTCACATTCGCAAGTTCAAAACGAGAAACCGGAACACGTACATGAAGCATGTCCCTTCCCCGCTGCATACCACACTGTCGTTCTGCTCCCCGGTAAACGCACATTGTCTAGGCTTTATATCAGTAAAACATGTTGGACCGCATGTGACCAAACCGACGATGCACCAACCTAGCTACTACCATGCTTATCTTGTGGGAAAAGCTCCACCCTAGCGTTTCCAATTGTTATTTCTATCTATCGATCATGCTAAGGAGCAGAACCAAATGTTACAATTTGTACATGTTTCTCTACTCCCATAAAAGACTTAGTTGGTGATGATGGTGTGTGTGCCATTCGTCATTTCTAACCATTAGATCTGCATCTAACGGTTGTGAGGTAAGTTGTGGCATTTTTGCAACAATAGCCCACTTCTCTGCTCCAATGTGCAGAAAACCCGTTATTATCTTGAAAGCAACCACATCCCTCCCTCACCTCATCAAAACAGCGTGAGAAATATATTTTGAGTGAAAAGTAATATATTTTTAGTAGTATATATGTATATCAAAACAAGAGTGTTTTCTTTCAAGTTTGTGAACAAGTATTACACTACTTTGGATCTGTTGCAATGCACGGGCACATTGCTAGTAAAAGGAAAAGGCCTGCCGCGTTCGCGTCGCATCCCCACATGCCCGGGAATCGGAAGTACTCTAAGGCCCGTCCGACATGCCACATACCTAGGGAAGGCTGTTCCCTAGAATTTTCCCTTTGATGTGGGACCGTAATTGAGCAAACCGACTATCGGCAAACTGTATCGTCCATCAAAGATTTGTTTAGTAACGATTGTCGATTTGTATCATCGGGTACGATATAGTTGGATAGTCAACGTCAAAATCCACCAAGTCAATACTTATCCCCATGCTCAATGAAAGATTGGGTCGCCATCATAAGACTACCACCTAGACAATTTTTCTTCCCTATAACATACACCTGAGCACCCATCTCATTATTCAGGTCCACGCCTCCCTCTCTCTAGAAACACACACACACCTCTCCACATGATGCGTGTCTCTTGGTCTCTATTCCCTCCCATGACAAAAAGGCACACCGCCATTCTCTTCTTCTTGCTACCCCCGTCTATGTAGTTAGGTCTTCTTACAACAAACAAGCATTCATCTGTCTCTCTACTATCTCTTTCTACCACACATAACATTCCACCCCTACCCAGTCGTGCTGTTGAGGTCTATCCAGCCCTCTCACACGCAAACAGACATTGTCTGTGTGTCCCTTCACCGCACACACACTATCGCTCTCCCATTCCGCAACCTCGTAACCTTGTCGATCCCGATGTTACATGCACCTCTCTCTCTCTTACACACGCACGCACCCTCTCTCTCCCTTTCGGACACTCCTCTAGAAGGAAATATGCCCTAGAGGCAATAGTAAAGTTGTTATTTATATTTCCTTATATCATGATAAATGTTTATTATTCATGCTAGAATTGTATTAACCACAAACTTGATACATGTGTGAATACATAGACAAAATACAATGTCCCTATTAAGCCTCTACTAGACTAGCTCATTAATCAAAGATGGTTAAGTTTCCTAACCATAGACATGCGTTGTCATTTGATGAACAGGATCACATCATTAGGAGAATGTTGTGATGGACAAGACCCATAGATTAGCTTAGCATAATGATCGTTAAGTTTTATTACTATTTCTTTTCTTCATGACTTATACATATTCCTTTGAATATGAGATTATGCAACTCCCGGATACCGGAGGAATACCTTTTGTGCTATCAAACATCACAACGTAACTGGGTGATTATAAAGATGCTCTACAGGTATCTCCGAAGTTGTTTTGTTGGGTTGGCATAGATCAAGATTAGGATTTGTCACTCCGAGTATCGGAGAGGTATCTCTGGGCCCTCTCGGTAATGCACATCACGATAAGCCTTGCAAGCAATGTGACTAATGAGTTAGTTGTGGGATGTTGTATTACGGAACGAGTAAAGAGACTTGCCAGTAATGGGATTGAACTAGGTATGGAGATACGGACGATCGAATCTCGGGCAAGTAACATACCGATGACAAAGGGAATAACGTATGTTGTCATAACGGTTCGACCAATAAAGATCTTCGTAGAATATGTGGGAGCCAATATGAGCATCTAGGTGCTGCTATTGGTTATTGACCAGAGAGTTGTCTCGGTCATGTCTACATTGTTCTCGAACCCATAGGGTCCGCACGCTTAACGTTCCATGACGATTTGTACTATATGAGTTATGTGATTTGGTGACTGAATGTTGTTTGGAGTCCTGGATGAGATCACAGACATGACGAGGAGTCTCTAAATGGTCGAGAGGTAAAGATTGATATATTGGATGATAGTATTCAGACAACAGAAGTGTTCCGGAGTGTATCGGGTACATATCGGAGTACCGGGGGGGTTACTGGAACCCCCTGGGGGAAGATATGGGCCATATGGGCCATAGGATGGAGGCACACCAGCCCACAAAGGGGCGGCGCTCCTCCCACATGGAGGGAGTCCGAATTGGACTAGGGGTACGGCAGCGCCCCCCTTTCCTTGTCCCCTCTCTCTCCTTCCCCTTTCCCCCTCCGGTAAAAGGAAGGGTGGGCGAATCCTACTAGGAGCCCAAGTAGGACTCCTCCTACTTGGGGTGCGCCTAGGGCTGGCCTCCTCCCCCTCTCTCCTTTATATATGTGGGGAGGGGGCGCCTAGAACACACATCAATTGTTCCAAGCCGTGTGCGGCGCCCCCCTCCACAGTTTACGCCTCCGGTCATATTCACGTAGTGCTTAGGCGAAGCCCTGCACGAATAACTTCACCATCACCGTCACCACGCCGTCGTGCTAATGGAACTCTCCCTCGACACTCTGCTGGATCAAGAGCTCATGGAACGTCATCATGTTGAATGTGTGCAGAACTTAGAGGTGTCATACGTTCGGTGCTTGATCGGTCGGAACGAGAAGACGTACAACTACATCAACCTTGTTGAACAAAAGCTTCCTCTTTCGGTCTACGAGGGTATGTGGACACACTCTCCCCTTCTTGTTGCTATGCATCTCCTAGATAGATCTTGCGTGAGCATAGGAATTTTTTTGAAATTGCATGCTACGTTCCCCAACACCTCTCTCTACGGCACACAAAGTCTTTCTAACACACATATGCCCCTCTCTCATTAGGTATCGCTGCCCCGCCCTCCTCTTTGTCACGCAAATAGTTTCTCTATGCATATCTCTTGCAATAATACATGCATAGTCTAAATTGAAACCAAGTACAAAAATAAGCTCCGATTACAAAAATCAAATCCACTCCCAAAGAGAATAAGAAAATAGGGTGAAATTGTGCATAGAAATGTTTCTTGCATGCATGAATGTCAATGATATGGATGTACTACTCGTACATCACACAAACCCATTTCCCACAAATTTCATTAAACCCTTCTCAAATTATGGTGTGCATTTTGATGTTTGTTGTACTGCTTCTGCCAGCCTTCCTCAGACACGTTCCCAACATATTGTGCTACTTCCGATTCTATTTTTCTTCTCAGACCATGTGAAACCACGAAAAGGTCACCCCCTGCCCCCACTGGCGCTGTAGCTCGAAGCTCCCATACGGACACAACACCCATCGGAGCATGCAGTCGTTGCCGAAGTGGACGACGTCGCGACCTGGGAAGAAGACGGAGTCTCCAACATCGCCGAGGTGGAGCACGCCCTCTGCGGCCGCAAGTAGCGCACACTGACTGTCCACGTGGAGGACAGTGTGATCTAGCGGCTCGCCCTCGTTGGCCACGAGGGGTAGCTGTGCTCCCAGTAACACACCCTGGTCGGTCACGAGGAGGTGCGCATCGCACCCTCACCGCTCACAATGTGGACGAGCAGGTTCTCCTGCAGCATGACCGCGAGCAAGGCATCATCGAGAGCACGCCTGCGAACATCGCAACGTTGTCGCTCTCGACATGGAGGAGCGCGTGCTCCGGCAGCACGCCCACGAACATCGCATCCTTGCAGCTCACAATGTGGACAAGCACGTTCTCCAGCAGCCTGCCCGTAGCATTGCATCATCGCCGCCCGCGAACATCACATCATTTCCTCTCTCAATGTGGACGAGCGCGTGCTCCGGCAGCACGCCCGCGAACATCGCATCCTCGCCTCTCAGGTGCACGAGCGTGTGCTCCAACAGCATGGTCGCGAGCATGTCATCCTCGCAGCTCACGAGGTGGTTGAGCGGGTGCTCTAGAAAGTACCCCAGGAGTCGGGATGCGAGCAGCGGTCCCCCTGCTATGAGGAGTACTGCATGGTGCCCATCGTGGTTTAGGAAAATCCTGTGACTCCACCGCTCCATGGAGGAGCGCGAGCTCCAGTGGACGCTCGAGGAGTCCCGCGTCGATATGCAGGTGGCGGCGGACATGCAAGATTATCCTTCGAGCTCTCCTCCTCATATGAAGACGCCTCCACCACCCCCATTGTACGTCCTCTGCCTCGGCTCCGGCGGACATTTGGAGTTTAGTTTTATGGAACATTAATATATGGACTAATGCAAAAAACAACCTATGACTAACAGGCATAAATAGATGATGTGGCGGCATTGCATGCTGGAGTATATTGCAATTTATGGATTGCATGCATGACTAGCTTATGTGGCTTGGTTGCATGGCTAGGAAAGGCTAGAGAAAAATAAATAGATAATGTGTTTAGGGTGCACTCCACTAAATGGGAGCATGTAAATATCTTTAGAGTGCACTCCACATTTTCTCCAGACGCTTAGCTACACCGGATGCCGTGACACACTACAAAATGTTAGAAAAAAATCTGCTCCAATGTTTTAAAAATCTATTATATCTTGAAACCAACCACACCCGCTCCTCACCTCATCAAACCAGCCCGAGGAATATGCCTTCCGTGAAGCATAATTTATTTTTACTGATATATGTATATCAAAACTAGAGTGTTTATATTTCAAGTTTGTGAACAAGTATTATTCTAGTACTTCAGATCCATTGCAACGCACGGGCTGGCACATTGGTAGTAGTAAGAAACAAATTCCGGGTTTCGCACGAGTTCGTACTGCGGGAGCACCACAAGGCCTAGCGCAGGAGTTACATTTCCCTCTCGGAGCTCACGGGACCGATCTTCAGTGGCTATTGCACCCGCCTTTGAATCAATGATATGTGGACCCTAAATGCGGCTGGCCCGCCTGTCATTCTCATAAAAGCAGAGGGGCGGTGGGACCGAGAGGGGTGAGGCGCACGTGGGAATCGAGTGGGGCGAGGCTTGCTTGCTCCCCTCCCATGCTCCGATCCGTACTCCCGCATCACTAATTTTCATCCAACGGTTATACTGTAATAGATTTCCTCGTGTGGGTCATCTATAGCCTAAAAAAGGTAAGCAAAGGTCGTATTTCCACAAAATAATTTCCTGCATGAATTTGTACACGCATGCAAGACCTTTCCTTTCCTTCTCATCCTCCGAGCGTGGCAACAAGTGCGTGCCTAACCCATATAGCACGATGCCCCACCAGCGAGTAGCACCTCCTCCACGCCAACATCGGCATCTGGGCCATGCACATGCAGCTGCTCCCGTAGTATTTTACTCGCATGTTCGACTACAGTACCACACCAATCTTGGACGAGACCATGGATCTTGTGGCCAAGAAAAGTCTCTGCCCGGCCGACGCATGTCGAGGTGCTTGTCTGTTATGACGTGTGGCACGATGTTTACTCGCTAGCGCTCCGAATGAGCTCGGGCGGGAGCTAGTGATCTACCCAGGGCACATAGCTCGACTTGGGCTCGAGATTCTAACCACTTGCACCATCCCAAGGATGTACCACTCAGCGACGAGGCTGGAATGCTGGATACATATAGGTGTGTGCTCGTGGGCGGGAGCAACCTCCTGAACGGATACCAATTTGCGAACATGATGTACTTGACGTAGTTGACCTAGCAAGCCTGGAGCCGTTCATGTCGTTGTATGTTGATGCGCGGATCAACGACGTGCGGCCATGGGCGAGCGTAGGTCGGCTACGGGGAAGCGATATCGGTGTGGTTCGAGATGCCCAGCTAGCCGTTGTCGCGGCGGCGTTCGCAACTCACTCGTTTGAGATGAACCGACCAGTGGTGGACTGGCCATGGCGAGGGTGCCACAGCTGGACGTCCGGGTGTTGCGAGGCGTAGATGGCCACACCGGCAGGTACTACCTATATTATAGAAGTAGAAGGCAAAGATTGGCCTTTAATTTATTTATTATATTTGTGGCTGAGGAGTGATGCCCGGGACAAAATGTGTCACAGCCGCTGGATGAAAATTGGATGCTGTGGTAGTACAGAGCAGAGCCAGGAGCGGAGCATGCAAGCCATGTCCAATAGCGTGTGGCTGTGGTAGAAACTTGATGGTCGCGGTAGTTCACCTGGCCCACATGTCATGCACGCAAAGGCAGAGGAGCGGTGGGGCTGAGAGGGGTGAGGCGCACGTCATGGGACATAGTGCCGTGGGTTGGAGCGGTGTCGTCGGAATCACGTGCGCTAGTGGTAGAAACGTGATGGTCGTCGTGGTTCAACTTCCATGGACAGCCTATCATGTCTACTGACACATGCATTGCATACCGCTCACCGCAAGGAGTAGTAGTAGAGAAAACTCGGCGGATAAATAGTTCATTATATTCAAGCGGACCTATATCAATGTACATAGAGTACACTTGTTCCAAAGACATACACACCAACGAAATAGTTCATCTATATCAATGTACACAAAGAGGAAATATAATTTTTACAACAGAGGAAATAGTTCATCCATCTATAATGCCCTGCTGCTAGTGCAGCTTCTTCTTCTTCTTCTTCTTCTTCTTCTTCTTCTTCTTCTTCTTCTTCTTCTTCTTCTTCTTCTTCTCATTTTTTGTGGGAGACGGCTTCGCAACAAGCTCTTTTGACCTTGCAGCTATCTCGAAACTCACACGGGCATCGAGGGCAGCATATTTTATCCACTTCTAGGTTAAGGGATAATTATCCCATCCATATGACCTTAATCCCAGCGTCTCGTCACCCTTCTCAAGATTTGTTCCCAGCACAAAATTTGCTACGTCGAACAGGGATGGTGTTTTTTTATCACAATCGTCTACAGAAATTATGGTTTGTAGGTCAGCGATGTTTTTCAAGTCAAGGTTGTACGGCGCCAACTTCTCTTTGTCCCCTTTGATGGCTGCCCCACAGAAGTATATGTCCTCCCGAGACATGAAATCGTGGAGCTCACCTAGTATGGAGGGCGCGTGTATGATGTGATACACCAATACTTCATCTTCGAGGCACAGCTGAAGGACGGCGGCGCGATGGATCTTCCTAGTGGCACGCTCCATGTACTCTGCATTGAGACCGGCGGCCTTCATCTCCACCTTTTGGAGGAACTTGGATACATTGTTGATCCACTCCCGAGCAACCCTTGGGTGGTCGGTGATGGTGGCTACTATGCTCAATGAGCCTTCGACGAGGACATGTTTGACACTAAAAACCTGCATAGGGACCTCTTTCGCCATTTGGAACCGCTGGACTAGAGGGATATGGTTTGGAGAATTAGGATTAAGATGTCTAGTCTAACTGAAGAAGATGATTATTTAAAGGGGCTTCAGAATTACTCAAGGAGGGTGTGAATCTAGTCCAGTGGGGTTTGAATGCAAATGAAGGAGAGGAAAATCGCTTCCTGATGGAGAAGTAAATAGGAGAAGTGGCATGCAGGTAGTTGATTAGAAGGCTAGGTAGACCAACCTGCAAAATGAAAAGGCTATGCGGGTAGCGTACTGAGGAGTGGTCCATGTCCGTGTACGTGCCCATCCTTCTATCGCTACATGTGCCACTGGTTAGTTGAGGTCACTCTTTCGAACCACCGTGGCGAATCATTTTAAGATTCCTTTTTATTTCTACACCCCTCCTGACTAGTGGGATCTACGCAAAACCCGCTTGGGGTGGACAAACAAATATACAAGCATATCCATCTCTTTGCACACAAAAAATATGGCATAGTTGTTTCGCATTGATATTGGCGCGTGCCTGCGAGACACAACCTTTCCTGGTTAAGAAATACACACGGTTATCCTAAGAAAAGAAAAATCCCTTCTTTGCACTTTCGCATGCACAAAAATTTGGTTCTGCTCGCAATATGGATGCTACCTAGAGGATGAAGTGAACCCAGAGTCATGCTAGCACGGGAGACTGCTATACAGTACTACTCCGTATGTTACTACTAGTAGTAGTACAACTGTGGTACACTCGATGGTTAAAATATTATTCATCCGGTCCTCACAATGAAGTGACAAGACCCTACACACGAGGTGACACTAGTCCAGGCGGCGTGTTCGGGTTACCAAAGTCAGCCTCAGCTTGTGCAATGTGCAGTCACTATCATCGCTGCTGTATAGCATGCCTCGCCTGGTCTCCCTCTCCCTGCCTAGCACCAATCCATCTCCATCTTCATCTCGCCGGAGATCCTGAGGTCACTCTTCATCATCTCACTTTGCCCCCGTGTACCCTCGCCTCGCTCGCCTCCCCCAATACCATTATTCCCTCGCTAGCCGCTCCAGCACCGAGAGCCTTCTCCCCCGTAAATCAAGCCCCCCAAACCCCCACCTTCCAAACTCCACCATGGCCGAACGTGAACCGTGCAGCATCCATATGAGCCGCGATTGGATAAATCACCCCAGTGACATCCTCGACCTCTGTTGTTCGTGTATGGATATGTTGAGTGCCGTGTAGCTGGCTGCAGGCTCGTGGGACATGCACACGACCATCGTCGAAGCGAGGCCTAAGCTTTTCAAGACATCCTGCTTGCTGCTATCTGGTCTTGCGAGATTTGCTCACCATGATATGGAGGCGTACATGATGCCCCTCGAATTCAATCCGACCTCCATTAGCCAAAACTTCTTTGCAGGTATGTAGTGGGTTGCCGTACATCATGCCCCTCGACTTCGATCCTCACCATCGCGCAAAACTTCTTGGCAGGTATGTACTGGGTCGGCATGAACTCCCACTGGATGGCTGCCGTCAGAGAAGACCAGAAAAAGTTGGTGCTCGTGAACTTCCACATCTCCCATGAGATTATCCTTTCCTACGTTGGATTATAGGGTTTTACCATCGCGGTCCAAGTCATCTATATTACTTCGCCAGTTGGACGCACCTTGTTTTGCATAAGATTGTAATTTGTCAAGTGCCCACATGATATGCGGATTACGCAGACTTCAAGCTAATTTCCCTGTTCGATCGCGGACTTGCCTATCTTTCTGCTGGTGCCTTCTTTAGCTGGAGACAACTCACCTCGTAGTGGATCGTCAAAGATAATACACATTTCTGTGATGCTATTGAACACAATGGCATCATCTATGCGATTGACAAAGCATATGGCACCACGTATTGCTGGGACGACGCGTGTAAGTTGTTTTCATCTGATGTTAATGATTACGCCATGACACTGTTTGAACTTTTTGTGATGATTGGCATATCTTTGAGCAAAATTTGAGTAGAACTATGGCAATGTATTAAAGACACCATAAATCAGCTATATTTGGAATGAGTTAATTCACGCGATTGTGACCAGTCATTACAACCAATCTGTACCCTTGAATAATCACACGGTTAGGAAGATATGGATATTCTCCTTACTTTATAGTAATCTATATACTACTAAATATGAGTGTGTATCAATAGCCATGTTAGTTTCCTCATTTTCATGATGTAGAAACATGCATCACACTACTGGTTTCATCAAACAATACATTAGGGAAGTAAATGTGCATATGGAGAACTCTATATTTGGAAGTAGTGAAATCATGTAATGCTTACCATGTGTACATACCTATATTCGCCCTTCAGCAATCAATGGCTAGAATAATATCCTCACAAAAAAATTTCTCATAGAACATGAGTATATAACAATGCATGGTCTGTTACTTTCCTTGAAGAATTTGTTTGTGAGGACAGAACATGATTACATAACATGCATGACATGGTAGTTTCCTGTGAAGAATCAATTGCGAGATAACATTAGTATAACCATGCATAGCACTTCTATATTTCAAACCCAGTATACATTTCCTGTATTTTCCTCTCAGTTCCAATAGGGATAGATCAATGTTGTTTCTTGCATTATTCTACTCATACTCCGAACAATGTTGATCTTACATTAACAATGGCTGTCCTTTTTGATATGATGCAGTTCCCTATAGTTACTGCCCTTTGTAATCACACCACCTTTGACAAAAACAGGGAAGCAGAACTGGTTCCTCACTCGATCAGACGACGACAAAAGACTGATGATCTTTCGCAGACATGAGCCGGAAAATTTATATTGCAAAACCCCCATTGTGTACAAGCATCGTGAAATACGTGAGCATCCAGAGAGTGGCAGTTACGTCTATGAGCAGTATACCAGCTTGTTGGGGACTTCAGGATTTTTGAGTTGGAGGCGGGTAAACAGCCTTGGTTCACACTCTCTATTTCTCGGACTCAATTATCCGATTAACCAGGAGGTCACCGTTGGCAAGGACCTTGATGGAAGAGAGTCTCTGTTTGCTAGGGAAAATTGTGTCTACACGGTGAGCCCTAGGTCTTCGGGAGCAGACTCCCCTGATTGTCAACGATACAACCTGCAGCCAAAAGAAGGTGAGAATGACAAAGACATCTGGATTAACTTTGATCCTTGGATGTCTCAAGTCCGGCAGGAAGTGATGTGGTTCAAGCCTTCAGGTTGATAGGTAATTGGGCTATTGCATCGAAAGGGTGGAGTATTGTGTCTTCGAACCACTGGTAGCTGAAGCAGGCACTACTAGAAAAACCTCTACTAATGGCGCACCTATTATGGCCATTAATGGCGAATCTGTGGTGCGCCACTAACAGCACGCCATTAGTAATTTTTACTAATGGCGCACCAGTGGTGCGCCATTAG
>NC_041381.1:321392817-321393910 GCF_002162155.2 Triticum dicoccoides | reverse complement strand
AGGAGGGAGGAGGGAGGAGGGAGGAGGTAGGAGGAGGTCGCCGCAGAGGAGGAGAGAAGGGAAGATGAAATGAAGAGAGGAGGAGAGGACCAGCCATATATACGGCATACTAATGGCGCTCCGCGGGGAGGTGCGCCATTAGTAATTTTTTTTATTTTTTTGATTTATTTTGAATTTTGAAGGCGGGAAGATACTAATGGCGCACCATGGTCAGGTGCGCCATTAGTAATTTTTTTTATTTTTTTTATTTATTTTGAATTTTGAAGGCGGGAGGATACTAATGGCGCACCATGGTCAGGTGCGCCATTAGTAATTTTTTTTTATTTTTTTGACTTATTCTGAATTTTGAAGGAGGGAAGATACTAATGGCGCACCATGGGCAGGTGCGCCATTAGTAAGTTTGAATTTTTTTGATTTTTTGCCTCTCTAGATCTTAAAAGCCCCGTATCTTTTTTTCTGTTAGGTTTTTGAGGATTTTGAAAATGTTAGGTTTTTGAGGATTTTGAATGTAGTCGTGTGTTCAAATCTTCCCGGCGTTTGTTCCGCGATGGCGTGGTGGTGAGCTTTGATCGATGGCACCCAGGATGGTGCTCAGTGCCCTCTGAGCTTGAGTTTTTACCAAAGTTTACCTTCCACGGCATGCCTCGACGTGCTTGGAACAGCAGTTCCATGAATGAGCTTATCAACGACCTTGGAGATGAGCTTGTGAGTATGTTTGTTCCTCTAGATAGCTAGGCTCTAACGGTTATGGCATGGATGAAGAAGCTGTCCACCATACCAAAGGTGACTGGTGTTGAGATACCGTTGCAGGAACTGGGGTTGTACTATTGATCGCCACCAAGGTCGCCGCGAAACACATTAGGGATGTAACTTTTCGAGTAGATGATTTTTCATATAAAAAACTTTTTCATCCGAGTTAGTATGCAAAAGTTATGCCCATTTTTACAAATTCTCGTGAGATTTTGCAAATGAAGTCAAAATTCATATTTGCAAATTTTCCCAACAACTAGGCCACATATCACATGGGAAACTTATTTTCTTTTATTTTTTTGACATTTTTATCATTTTGTTTTATTTTTTTTAAACTGAAAAG
>NC_041381.1:321388736-321391050 GCF_002162155.2 Triticum dicoccoides | reverse complement strand
AGGCCGACATGTGGGCACCGCCGGTGTTTTCGTGCGCTTGCACGCCAAGAGCATATTGGCGCGTGTTCGAAATTCATGCTACTTTTTCATCCCCAATCTCCCGCCCCTCCCCCACCTATGGAATATTGATTCCTACTCCACTTCCCCCAAATCCCCTCATGTACTCCCTATACTCAAGCGCACTATCATGTCGCCTGTTAACGCGGGTCTTCGGGCGCTGCGTGCTGTCACTCAATAGTGACATGGCGGCGCTTGACAACCAGTTTGTCGGCAAAGTGCTGATGGTAACCATCAATAGCAACCGGTCTCCCGTCTCACCGGACGACCTTGTCAAAGCTCTTGGCATTGCGCACGACATCCAAATAAGTGACTTGCTCGTCCAAGTTTGTCCGCTACCGGCTGATTTCTTCGTCAGGTTCTGGACAACTTTGAATGTAGTCGTGTGTTCAAATCTTCCCGGCGTTTGTTCCGCGATGGCGTGGTGGTGAGCTTTGATCGGTGGCACCCAGGATGGTGCTTAGTGCCCTCTGAGCTTGAGTTTTTACCAAAGTTTACCTTCCACGGCATGCCTCGACGTGCTTGGAACAGCAGTTCCATGAATGAGCTTATCAACGACCTTGGAGATGAGCTTGTGAGTATGTTTGTTCCTCTAGATAGCTGGGCTCTGACGGTTATGGCATGGATGAAGAAGCTGTCCACCATACCAAAGGTGACTGGTGTTGAGATACCGTTGCAGGAACTGGGGTTGTACTATTGATCGCCACCAAGGTCGCCGCGAAACACATTAGGGATGTAACTTTTCGAGTAGATGATTTTTCATATAAAAAACTTTTTCATCCGAGTTAGTATGCAAAAGTTATGCCCATTTTTACAAATTCTCGCGAGATTTTGCAAATGAAGTCAAAATTCATATTTGCAAATTTTCCCAACAACTAGGCCACATATCACATGGGAAACTTATTTTCTTTTATTTTTTTGACATTTTTATCATTTTGTTTTATTTTTTTTAAACTGAAAAGGCGATCCACAAGGGGGGGGGCATTCGGTGGAAGTGGTGGCCAAGGTTACTAATGGCGCACCGTGGCATGGTGCGCCATTACTAGTTTAACTAGTAATGGCGCACCACACACACGGTGCGCCATTAGTATGTTTGGACAGGCGCACTAGTTCAAAAAAAAAATTTGGTACTAATGGCGCACCGTAGGCAGGGTGCGCCATTAGTAGTTTCAACACTAATGGCGCATCAGAAGGTGGTGCACCATTAGTATATACTAATGGCGCACCACATGTCTGGTGCGCCATTAGTGCCATTTCCATCTATAGCCCTTTTCCTAGTAGTGAGGGCTGCACATTATGATGGTGTTGGATCAGCCCTCTTCGAGTGACTTGTTGTCTTTTCTGCTTGCTCTAGATGGGTAATTCTGTCTTTTGTTATGCATATTGATTCCTTGTCATTTGGTCATCCTCGGCTATGTCACTCTTACTATGTAATAGTTGCCTCTATTTGGAATGTCATTCTCGTCTAGACCACGAGAGTCTGAGCGCTGCAGATGGGCATGTTTTGGTGGTGTAGCAAGACTTCTTATGAACTATCATGTCTTGATGTTTATGTCAGTAGTAGTCACTAGTCAGTGTTTGAATGTTGTATATATCGTTGTTTCGAACTGTTTATTGTCTCTAACTGTTGGTGGGCTAAATGAGGGCATCACCATTCTCTAGTGTTCAGAGTATATCTCCTTTTTTTCAAGTTATAATTTGAGCTCAGTGTCTTTTCTATGATGTACACTTGTTTGGGCCAGTGAAGTGTCGTTGAATATGGGACGAGTAGTAACGCAATGCCAAACCGGTCAATTATGACTCTCAGGCTGGGCTCTCAAAAAAATAAAGAAAAAGGACTCTCAGGCCGACATGTGGGCACCGCCGGTGTTTTCGTGCGCTTGCACGCCAAGAGCATATTGGCGCGTGTTCGAAATTCATGCTACTTTTTCATCCCCAATCTCCCGCCCCTCCCCCACCTATGGAATATTGATTCCTACTCCACTTCCCCCAAATCCCCTCATGTACTCCCTATACTCAAGCGCACTATCATGTCGCCTGTTAACGCGGGTCTTCGGGCGCTGCGTGCTGTCACTCAATAGTGACATGGCGGCGCTTGACAACCAGTTTGTCGGCAAAGTGCTGATGGTAACCATCAATAGCAACCGGTCTCCCGTCTCACCGGACGACCTTGTCAAAGCTCTTGGCATTGCGCACGACATCCAAATAAGTGACTTGCTCGTCCAAGTTTGTCCGCTACCGGCTGATTTCTTCGTCA
>NC_041381.1:321326335-321331951 GCF_002162155.2 Triticum dicoccoides | reverse complement strand
GCACGACATCCAAATAAGTGACTTGCTCGTCCAAGTTTGTCCGCTACCGGCTGATTTCTTCGTCAGGTTCTGGACAACTTTGAATGTAGTCGTGTGTTCAAATCTTCCCGGCGTTTGTTCCGCGATGGCGTGGTGGTGAACTTTGATCGGTGGCACCCAGGATGGTGCTTAGTGCCCTCTGAGCTTGAGTTTTTACCAAAGTTTACCTTCCACGGCATGCCTCGACGTGCTTGGAACAGCAGTTCCATGAATGAGCTTATCAACGACCTTGGAGATGAGCTTGTGAGTATGTTTGTTCCTCTAGATAGCTGGGCTCTGACGGTTATGGCATGGATGAAGAAGCTGTCCACCATACCAAAGGTGACTGGTGTTGAGATACCGTTGCAGGAACTGGGGTTGTACTATTGATCGCCACCAAGGTCGCCGCGAAACACATTAGGGATGTAACTTTTCGAGTAGATGATTTTTCATATAAAAAACTTTTTCATCCGAGTTAGTATGCAAAAGTTATGCCCATTTTTACAAATTCTCGCGAGATTTTGCAAATGAAGTCAAAATTCATATTTGCAAATTTTCCCAACAACTAGGCCACATATCACATGAGAAACTTATTTTCTTTTATTTTTTTGACATTTTTATCATTTTGTTTTATTTTTTTAAAACTGAAAAGGCGATCCACGGGGGGGGGGGGCATTCGGTGGAAGTGGTGGCCAAGGTTACTAATGGCGCACCGTGGCATGGTGCGCCATTACTAGTTTAACTAGTAATGGCGCACCACACACACGGTGCGCCATTAGTATGTTTGGACAGGAGCACTAGTTCAAAAAAAAAATTGGTACTAATGGCGCACCGTAGGCAGGGTGCGCCATTAGTAGTTTCAACACTAATGGCGCATCAGAAGGTGGTGCGCCATTAGTATATACTAATGGCGCACCACATGTCTGGTGCGCCATTAGTGCCATTTCCATCTATAGCCCTTTTCCTAGTAGTGAGGGCTGCAAATTATGATGGTGTTGGATCAGCCCTCTTCGAGTGACTTGTTGTCTTTTCTGCTTGCTCTAGATGGGTAGTTCTGTCTTTTGTTATGCATATTGATTCCTTGTCATTTGGTCATCCTCGTCTATGTCACTCTTACTATGTAATAGTTGCCTCTATTTGGAATGTCATTCTCGTCTAGACCACGAGAGTCTGAGCGCTGCAGATGGGCATGTTTTGGTGGTGTAGCAAGACTTCTTATGAACTATCATGTCTTGATGTTTATGTCAGTAGTAGTCACTAGTCAGTGTTTGAATGTTGTATATATCGTTGTTTCGAACTGTTTATTGTCTCTAACTGTTGGTGGGCTAAATGAGGGCATCACCATTCTCTAGTGTTCAGAGTATATCTCCTTTTTTTCAAGTTATAATTTGAGCTCAGTGTCTTTTCGATGATGTACACTTGTTTGGGCCAGTGAAGTGTCGTTGAATATGGGACGAGTAGTAACGCAATGCCAAACCGGTCAATTATGACTCTCAGGCTGGGCTCTCAAAAAATAAAGAAAAAGGACTCTTAGGCCGACATGTGGGCACCGCCGGTGTTTTCGTGCGCTTGCACGCCAAGAGCATATTGGCGCGTGTTCGAAATTCATGCTACTTTTTCATCCCCAATCTCCCGCCCCTCCCCCACCTATGGAATATTGATTCCTACTCCACTTCCCCCAAATCCCCTCATGTACTCCCTATACTCAAGCGCACTATCATGTCGCCTGTTAACGCGGGTCTTCGGGCGCTGCGTGCTGTCACTCAATAGTGACATGGCGGCGCTTGACAACCAGTTTGTCGGCAAAGTGCTGATGGTAACCATCAATAGCAACCGGTCTCCCGTCTCACCGGACGACCTTGTCAAAGCTCTTGGCATTGCGCACGACATCCAAATAAGTGACTTGCTCGTCCAAGTTTGTCCGCTACCGGCTGATTTCTTCGTCAGGTTCTGGACAACTTTGAATGTAGTCGTGTGTTCAAATCTTCCCGGCGTTTGTTCCGCGATGGCGTGGTGGTGAGCTTTGATCGGTGGCACCCAGGATGGTGCTTAGTGCCCTCTGAGCTTGAGTTTTTACCAAAGTTTACCTTCCACGGCATGCCTCGACGTGCTTGGAACAGCAGTTCCATGAATGAGCTTATCA
Source organism: Triticum dicoccoides (assembly GCF_002162155.2). Classification (NCBI taxonomy): domain Eukaryota; kingdom Viridiplantae; phylum Streptophyta; class Magnoliopsida; order Poales; family Poaceae; genus Triticum; species Triticum dicoccoides. The sequence goes on along the minus strand of NC_041381.1, from coordinate 321,329,790 downwards.
ACGACCTTGGAGATGAGCTTGTGAGTATGTTTGTTCCTCTAGATAGCTGGGCTCTGACGGTTATGGCATGGATGAAGAAGCTGTCCACCATACCAAAGGTGACTGGTGTTGAGATACCGTTGCAGGAACTGGGGTTGTACTATTGATCGCCACCAAGGTCGCCGCGAAACACATTAGGGATGTAACTTTTCGAGTAGATGATTTTTCATATAAAAAACTTTTTCATCCGAGTTAGTATGCAAAAGTTATGCCCATTTTTACAAATTCTCGCGAGATTTTGCAAATGAAGTCAAAATTCATATTTGCAAATTTTCCCAACAACTAGGCCACATATCACATGGGAAACTTATTTTCTTTTATTTTTTTGACATTTTTATCATTTTGTTTTATTTTTTTTTAAACTGAAAAGGCGATCCACAGGGGGGGGGCATTCGGTGGAAGTGGTGGCCAAGGCTACTAATGGCGCACCGTGGCATGGTGCGCCATTACTAGTTTAACTAGTAATGGCGCACCACACACACGGTGCGCCATTAGTATGTTTGGACAGGCGCACTAGTTCAAAAAAAAATTTGGTACTAATGGCGCACCGTAGGCAGGGTGCGCCATTAGTAGTTTCAACACTAATGGCGCATCAGAAGGTGGTGCGCCATTAGTATATACTAATGGCGCACCACATGTCTGGTGCGCCATTAGTGCCATTTCCATCTATAGCCCTTTTCCTAGTAGTGAGGGCTGCAAATTATGATGGTGTTGGATCAGCCCTCTTCGAGTGACTTGTTGTCTTTTCTGCTTGCTCTAGATGGGTAGTTCTGTCTTTTGTTATGCATATTGATTCCTTGTCATTTGGTCATCCTCGTCTATGTCACTCTTACTATGTAATAGTTGCCTCTATTTGGAATGTCATTCTCGTCTAGACCACGAGAGTCTGAGCGCTGCAGATGGGCATGTTTTGGTGGTGTAGCAAGACTTCTTATGAACTATCATGTCTTGATGTTTATGTCAGTAGTAGTCACTAGTCAGTGTTTGAATGTTGTATATATCGTTGTTTCGAACTGTTTATTGTCTCTAACTGTTGGTGGGCTAAATGAGGGCATCACCATTCTCTAGTGTTCAGAGTATATCTCCTTTTTTTCAAGTTATAATTTGAGCTCAGTGTCTTTTCGATGATGTACACTTGTTTGGGCCAGTGAAGTGTCGTTGAATATGGGACGAGTAGTAACGCAATGCCAAACTGGTCAATTATGACTCTCAGGCTGGGCTCTCAAAAAAATAAAGAAAAAGGACTCTTAGGCCGACATGTGGGCACCGCCGGTGTTTTCGTGCGCTTGCACGCCAAGAGCATATTGGCGCGTGTTCGAAATTCATGCTACTTTTTCATCCCCAATCTCCCGCCCCTCCCCCACCTATGGAATATTGATTCCTACTCCACTTCCCCCAAATCCCCTCATGTACTCCCTATACTCAAGCGCACTATCATGTCGCCTGTTAACGCGGGTCTTCGGGCGCTGCGTGCTGTCACTCAATAGTGACATGGCGGCGCTTGACAACCAGTTTGTCGGCAAAGTGCTGATGGTAACCATCAATAGCAACCGGTCTCCCGTCTCACCGGACAACCTTGTCAAAGCTCTTGGCATTGCGCACGACATCCAAATAAGTGACTTGCTCGTCCAAGTTTGTCCGCTACCGGCTGATTTCTTCGTCAGGTTCTGGACAACTTTGAATGTAGTCGTGTGTTCAAATCTTCCCGGCGTTTGTTCCGCGATGGCATGGTGGTGAGCTTTGATCGGTGGCACCCAGGATGGTGCTTAGTGCCCTCTGAGCTTGAGTTTTTACCAAAGTTTACCTTCCACGGCATGCCTCGACGTGCTTGGAACAGCAGTTCCATGAATGAGCTTATCAACGACCTTGGAGATGAGCTTGTGAGTATGTTTGTTCCTCTAGATAGCTGGGCTCTGACGGTTATGGCATGGATGAAGAAGCTGTCCACCATACCAAAGGTGACTGGTGTTGAGATACCGTTGCAGGAACTGGGGTTGTACTATTGATCGCCACCAAGGTCGCCGCGAAACACATTAGGGATGTAACTTTTCGAGTAGATGATTTTTCATAGAAAAAACTTTTTCATCCGAGTTAGTATGCAAAAGTTATGCCCATTTTTACAAATTCTCGCGAGATTTTGCAAATGAAGTCAAAATTCATATTTGCAAATTTTCCCAACAACTAGGCCACATATCACATGGGAAACTTATTTTCTTTTATTTTTTTGACATTTTTATCATTTTGTTTTATTTTTTTTTAAACTGAAAAGGCGATCCACCGGGGGGGGGCATTCGGTGGAAGTGGTGGCCAAGGTTACTAATGGCGCACCGTGGCATGGTGCGCCATTACTAGTTTAACTAGTAATGGCGCACCACACACACGGTGCGCCATTAGTATGTTTGGACAGGCGCACTAGTTCAAAAAAAATTTGGTACTAATGGCGCACCGTAGGCAGGGTGCGCCATTAGTAGTTTCAACACTAATGGCGCATGAGAAGGTGGTGCGCCATTAGTATATACTAATGGCGCACCACATGTCTGGTGCGCCATTAGTGCCATTTCCATCTATAGCCCTTTTCCTAGTAGTGAGGGCTGCAAATTATGATGGTGTTGGATCAGCCCTCTTCGAGTGACTTGTTGTCTTTTCTGCTTGCTCTAGATGGGTAGTTCTGTCTTTTGTTATGCATATTGATTCCTTGTCATTTGGTCATCCTCATCTATGTCACTCTTACTATGTAATAGTTGCCTCTTTTTGGAATGTCATTCTCGTCTAGACCACGAGAGTCTGAGCGCTGCAGATGGGCATGTTTTGGTGGTGTAGCAAGACTTCTTATGAACTATCATGTCTTGATGTTTATGTCAGTAGTAGTCACTAGTCAGTGTTTGAATGTTGTATACATCGTTGTTTCGAACTGTTTATTGTCTCTAACTGTTGGTGGGCTAAATGAGGGCATCACCATTCTCTAGTGTTCAGAGTATATCTCCTTTTTTTCAAGTTATAATTTGAGCTCAGTGTCTTTTCGATGATGTACACTTGTTTGGGCCAGTGAAGTGTCGTTGAATATGGGACGAGTAGTAACGCAATGCCAAACCGGTCAATTATGACTCTCAGGCTGGGCTCTCAAAAAAATAAAGAAAAAGGACTCTTAGGCCGACATGTGGGCACCGCCGGTGTTTTCGTGCGCTTGCACGCCAAGAGCATATTGGCGCGTGTTCGAAATTCATGCTACTTTTTCATCCCCAATCTCCCGCCCCTCCCCCACCTATGGAATATTGATTCCTACTCCACTTCCCCCAAATCCCCTCATGTACTCCCTATACTCAAGCGCACTATCATGTCGCCTGTTAACGCGGGTCTTCGGGCGCTGCGTGCTGTCACTCAATAGTGACATGGCGGCGCTTGACAACCAGTTTGTC
>NC_041381.1:321324362-321326246 GCF_002162155.2 Triticum dicoccoides | reverse complement strand
GCATTCGGTGGAAGTGGTGGCCAAGGTTACTAATGGCGCACCGTGGCATGGTGCGCCATTACTAGTTTAACTAGTAATGGCGCACCACACACACGGTGCGCCATTAGTATGTTTGGACAGGCGCACTAGTTCAAAAAAAAAATTTGGTACTAATGGCGCACCGTAGGCAGGGTGCGCCATTAGTAGTTTCAACACTAATGGCGCATGAGAAGGTGGTGCGCCATTAGTATATACTAATGGCGCACCACATGTCTGGTGCGCCATTAGTGCCATTTCCATCTATAGCCCTTTTCCTAGTAGTGAGGGCTGCAAATTATGATGGTGTTGGATCAGCCCTCTTCGAGTGACTTGTTGTCTTTTCTGCTTGCTCTAGATGGGTAGTTCTGTCTTTTGTTATGCATATTGATTCCTTGTCATTTGGTCATCCTCATCTATGTCACTCTTACTATGTAATAGTTGCCTCTTTTTGGAATGTCATTCTCGTCTAGACCACGAGAGTCTGAGCGCTACAGATGGGCATGTTTTGGTGGTGTAGCAAGACTTCTTATGAACTATCATGTCTTGATGTTTATGTCAGTAGTAGTCACTAGTCAGTGTTTGAATGTTGTATACATCGTTGTTTCGAACTGTTTATTGTCTCTAACTGTTGGTGGGCTAAATGAGGGCATCACCATTCTCTAGTGTTCAGAGTATATCTCCTTTTTTTCAAGTTATAATTTGAGCTCAGTGTCTTTTCGATGATGTACACTTGTTTGGGCCAGTGAAGTGTCGTTGAATATGGGACGAGTAGTAACGCAATGCCAAACCGGTCAATTATGACTCTCAGGCTGGGCTCTCAAAAAAATAAAGAAAAAGGACTCTTAGGCCGACATGTGGGCACCGCCGGTGTTTTCGTGCGCTTGCACGCCAAGAGCATATTGGCGCGTGTTCGAAATTCATGCTACTTTTTCATCCCCAATCTCCCGCCCCTCCCCCACCTATGGAATATTGATTCCTACTCCACTTCCCCCAAATCCCCTCATGTACTCCCTATACTTAAGCGCACTATCATGTCGCCTGTTAACGCGGGTCTTCGGGCGCTGCGTGCTGTCACTCAATAGTGACATGGCGGCGCTTGACAACCAGTTTGTCGGCAAAGTGCTGATGGTAACCATCAATAGCAACCGGTCTCCCGTCTCACCGGACGACCTTGTCAAAGCTCTTGGCATTGCGCACGACATCCAAATAAGTGACTTGCTCGTCCAAGTTTGTCCGCTACCGGCTGATTTCTTCGTCAGGTTCTGGACAACTTTGAATGTAGTCGTGTGTTCAAATCTTCCCGGCGTTTGTTCCGCGATGGCGTGGTGGTGAGCTTTGATCGGTGGCACCCAGGATGGTGCCCAGTGCCCTCTGAGCTTGAGTTTTTACCAAAGTTTACCTTCCACGGCATGCCTCGACGTGCTTGGAACAGCAGTTCCATGGATGAGCTTATCAACGACCTTGGAGATGAGCTTGTGAGTATGTTTGTTCCTCTAGATAGCTGGGCTCTGACGGTTATGGCATGGATGAAGAAGCTGTCCACCATACCAAAGGTGACTGGTGTTGAGATACCGTTGCAGGAACTGGGGTTGTACTATTGATCGCCACCAAGGTCGCCGCGAAACACATTAGGGATGTAACTTTTCGAGTAGATGATTTTTCATATAAAAAACTTTTTCATCCGAGTTAGTATGCAAAAGTTATGCCCATTTTTACAAATTCTCGCGAGATTTTGCAAATGAAGTCAAAATTCATATTTGCTAATTTTCCCAACAACTAGGCCACATATCACATGGGAAACTTATTTTCTTTTATTTTTTTGACATTTTTATCATTTTGTTTTATTTTTTTTAAAACTGAAAAGGC
>NC_041381.1:321320301-321324063 GCF_002162155.2 Triticum dicoccoides | reverse complement strand
GTGGAAGTGGTGGCCAAGGTTACTAATGGCGCACCATGGCATGGTGCGCCATTACTAGTTTAACTAGTAATGGCGCACCACACACACGGTGCGCCATTAGTATGTTTGGACAGGCGCACTAGTTCAAAAAAAAATTTGGTACTAATGGCGCACCGTAGCCAGGGTGCGCCATTAGTAGTTTCAACACTAATGGCGCATCAGAAGGTGGTGCGCCATTAGTATATACTAATGGCGCACCACATGTCTGGTGCGCCATTAGTGCCATTTCCATCTATAGCCCTTTTCCTAGTAGTGAGGGCTGCAAATTATGATGGTGTTGGATCAGCCCTCTTCGAGTGACTTGTTGTCTTTTCTGCTTGCTCTAGATGGGTAGTTCTGTCTTTTGTTATGCATATTGATTCCTTGTCATTTGGTCATCCTCGTCTATGTCACTCTTACTATGTAATAGTTGCCTCTATTTGGAATGTCATTCTCGTCTAGACCACGAGAGTCTGAGCGCTGCAGATGGGCATGTTTTGGTGGTGTAGCAAGACTTCTTATGAACTATCATGTCTTGATGTTTATGTCAGTAGTAGTCACTAGTCAGTGTTTGAATGTTGTATATATCGTTGTTTCGAACTGTTTATTGTCTCTAACTGTTGGTGGGCTAAATGAGGGCATCACCATTCTCTAGTGTTCAGAGTATATCTCCTTTTTTTCAAGTTATAATTTGAGCTCAGTGTCTTTTCGATGATGTACACTTGTTTGGGCCAGTGAAGTGTCGTTGAATATGGGACGAGTAGTAACGCAATGCCAAACCGGTCAATTATGACTCTCAGGCTGGGCTCTCAAAAAAATAAAGAAAAAGGACTCTTAGGCCGACATGTGGGCACCGCCGGTGTTTTCGTGCGCTTGCACGCCAAGAGCATATTGGCGCGTGTTCGAAATTCATGCTACTTTTTCATCCCCAATCTCCTGCCCCTCCCCCACCTATGGAATATTGATTCCTACTCCACTTCCCCCAAAGCCCCTCATGTACTCCCTATACTCAAGCGCACTATCATGTCGCCTGTTAACGCGGGTCTTCGGGCGCTGCGTGCTGTCACTCAATAGTGACATGGCGGCGCTTGACAACCAGTTTGTCGGCAAAGTGCTAATGGTAACCATCAATAGCAACCGGTCTCCCGTCTCACCGGACGACCTTGTCAAAGCTCTTGGCATTGCGCACGACATCCAAATAAGTGACTTGCTCGTCCAAGTTTGTCCGCTATCGGCTGATTTCTTCGTCAGGTTCTGGACAACTTTGAATGTAGTCGTGTGTTCAAATCTTCCCGGCGTTTGTTCCGCGATGGCGTGGTGGTGAGCTTTGATCGGTGGCACCCAGGATGGTGCTCAGTGCCCTCTGAGCTTGAGTTTTTACCAAAGTTTACCTTCCACGGCATGCCTCGACGTGCTTGGAACAGCAGTTCCATGAATGAGCTTATCAACGACCTTGGAGATGAGCTTGTGAGTATGTTTGTTCCTCTAGATAGCTGGGCTCTGACGGTTATGGCATGGATGAAGAAGCTGTCCACCATACCAAAGGTGACTGGTGTTGAGATACCGTTGCAGGAACTGGGGTTGTACTATTGATCGCCACCAAGGTCGCCGCGAAACACATTAGGGATGTAACTTTTCGAGTAGATGATTTTTCATATAAAAAACTTTTTCATCCGAGTTAGTATGCAAAAGTTATGCCCATTTTTACAAATTCTCGCGAGATTTTGCAAATGAAGTCAAAATTCATATTTGCAAATTTTCCCAACAACTAGGCCACATATCACATGGGAAACTTATTTTCTTTTATTTTTTTGACATTTTTATCATTTTGTTTTATTTTTTTTTAAACTGAAAAGGCGATCCACAGGGGGGGGGCATTCGGTGGAAGTGGTGGCCAAGGCTACTAATGGCGCACCGTGGCATGGTGCGCCATTACTAGTTTAACTAGTAATGGCGCACCACACACACGGTGCGCCATTAGTATGTTTGGACAGGCGCACTAGTTCAAAAAAAAATTTGGTACTAATGGCGCACCGTAGGCAGGGTGCGCCATTAGTAGTTTCAACACTAATGGCGCATCAGAAGGTGGTGCGCCATTAGTATATACTAATGGCGCACCACATGTCTGGTGCGCCATTAGTGCCATTTCCATCTATAGCCCTTTTCCTAGTAGTGAGGGCTGCAAATTATGATGGTGTTGGATCAGCCCTCTTCGAGTGACTTGTTGTCTTTTCTGCTTGCTCTAGATGGGTAGTTCTGTCTTTTGTTATGCATATTGATTCCTTGTCATTTGGTCATCCTCGTCTATGTCACTCTTACTATGTAATAGTTGCCTCTATTTGGAATGTCATTCTCGTCTAGACCACGAGAGTCTGAGCGCTGCAGATGGGCATGTTTTGGTGGTGTAGCAAGACTTCTTATGAACTATCATGTCTTGATGTTTATGTCAGTAGTAGTCACTAGTCAGTGTTTGAATGTTGTATATATCGTTGTTTCGAACTGTTTATTGTCTCTAACTGTTGGTGGGCTAAATGAGGGCATCACCATTCTCTAGTGTTCAGAGTATATCTCCTTTTTTTCAAGTTATAATTTGAGCTCAGTGTCTTTTCGATGATGTACACTTGTTTGGGCCAGTGAAGTGTCGTTGAATATGGGACGAGTAGTAACGCAATGCCAAACTGGTCAATTATGACTCTCAGGCTGGGCTCTCAAAAAAATAAAGAAAAAGGACTCTTAGGCCGACATGTGGGCACCGCCGGTGTTTTCGTGCGCTTGCACGCCAAGAGCATATTGGCGCGTGTTCGAAATTCATGCTACTTTTTCATCCCCAATCTCCCGCCCCTCCCCCACCTATGGAATATTGATTCCTACTCCACTTCCCCCAAATCCCCTCATGTACTCCCTATACTCAAGCGCACTATCATGTCGCCTGTTAACGCGGGTCTTCGGGCGCTGCGTGCTGTCACTCAATAGTGACATGGCGGCGCTTGACAACCAGTTTGTCGGCAAAGTGCTGATGGTAACCATCAATAGCAACCGGTCTCCCGTCTCACCGGACGACCTTGTCAAAGCTCTTGGCATTGCGCACGACATCCAAATAAGTGACTTGCTCGTCCAAGTTTGTCCGCTACCGGCTGATTTCTTCGTCATGTTCTGGACAACTTTGAATGTAGTCGTGTGTTCAAATCTTCCCGGCGTTTGTTCCGCGATGGCGTGGTGGTGAGCTTTGATCGGTGGCACCCAGGATGGTGCTCAGTGCCCTCTGAGCTTGAGTTTTTACCAAAGTTTACCTTCCACGGCATGCCTCGACGTGCTTGGAACAGCAGTTCCATGAATGAGCTTATCAACGACCTTGAAGATGAGCTTGTGAGTATGTTTATTCCTCTAGATAGCTGGGCTCTGACGGTTATGGCATGGATGAAGAAGCTGTCCACCATACCAAAGGTGACTGGTGTTGAGATACCGTTGCAGGAACTGGGGTTGTACTATTGATCGCCACCAAGGTCGCCGCGAAACACATTAGGGATGTAACTTTTTGAGTAGATGATTTTTCATATAAAAAACTTTTTCATCCGAGTTAGTATGCAAAAGTTATGCCCATTTTTACAAATTCTCGCGAGATTTTGCAAATGAAGTCAAAATTCATATTTGCAAATTTTCCCAAAAACTAGGCCACATATCACATGGGAAACTTATTTTCTTTTATTTTTTTGACATTTTTATCATTTTGTTTTATTTTTTTTA
>NC_041381.1:321316431-321320196 GCF_002162155.2 Triticum dicoccoides | reverse complement strand
GGGGGGGGGTGCATTCGGTGGAAGTGGTGGCCAAGGTTACTAATGGCGCACCGTGGCATGGTGCGCCATTACTAGTTTAACTAGTAATGGCGCACCACACACACGGTGCGCCATTAGTATGTTTGGACAGGCGCACTAGTTCAAAAAAAAATTGGTACTAATGGCGCACCGTAGGCAGGGTGCGCCATTAGTAGTTTCAACACTAATGGCGCATCAGAAGGTGGTGCACCACATGTCTGGTGCGCCATTAGTGCCATTTCCATCTATAGCCCTTTTCCTAGTAGTGAGGGCTGCAAATTATGATGGTGTTGGATCAGCCCTCTTCGAGTGACTTGTTGTCTTTTCTGCTTGCTCTAGATGGGTAATTCTGTCTTTTGTTATGCATATTGATTCCTTGTCATTTGGTCATCCTCGTCTATGTCACTCTTACTATGTAATAGTTGCCTCTATTTGGAATGTCATTCTCGTCTAGACCACGAGAGTCTGAGCGCTGCAGATGGGCATGTTTTGGTGGTGTAGCAAGACTTCTTATGAACTATCATGTCTTGATGTTTATGTCAGTAGTAGTCACTAGTCAGTGTTTGAATGTTGTATATATCGTTGTTTCGAACTGTTTATTGTCTCTTACTGTTGGTGGGCTAAATGAGGGCATCACCATTCTCTAGTGTTCAGAGTATATCTCCTTTTTTTCAAGTTATAATTTGAGCTCAGTGTCTTTTCGATGATGTACACTTGTTTGGGCCAGTGAAGTGTCGTTGAATATGGGACGAGTAGTAACGCAATGCCAAACCGGTCAATTATGACTCTCAGGCTGGGCTCTCAAAAAAATAAAGAAAAAGGACTCTTAGGCCGACATGTGGGCACCGCCGGTGTTTTCGTGCGCTTGCACGCCAAGAGCATATTGGCGCGTGTTCGAAATTCATGCTACTTTTTCATCCCCAATCTCCCGCCCCTCCCCCACCTATGGAATATTGATTCCTACTCCACTTCCCCCAAATCCCCTCATGTACTCCCTATACTCAAGCGCACTATCATGTCGCCTGTTAACGCGGGTCTTCGGGCGCTGCGTGCTGTCACTCAATAGTGACATGGCGGCGCTTGACAACCAGTTTGTCGGCAAAGTGCTGATGGTAACCATCAATAGCAACCGGTCTCCCGTCTCACCGGACGACCTTGTCAAAGCTCTTGGCATTGCGCACGACATCCAAATAAGTGACTTGCTCGTCCAAGTTTGTCCGCTACCGGCTGATTTCTTCGTCAGGTTCTGGACAACTTTGAATGTAGTCGTGTGTTCAAATCTTCCCGGCGTTTATTCCGCGATGGCGTCGTGGTGAGCTTTGATCGGTGGCACCCAGGATGGTGCTCAGTGCCCTCTGAGCTTGAGTTTTTACCAAAGTTTACCTTCCACGGCATGCCTCGACGTGCTTGGAACAGCAGTTCCATGAATGAGCTTAACAACGACCTTGGAGATGAGCTTGTGAGTATGTTTATTCCTCTAGATAGCTGGGCTCTGACGGTTATGGCATGGATGAAGAAGCTGTCCACCATACCAAAGGTGACTGGTGTTGAGATACCGTTGCAGGAACTGGGGTTGTACTATTGATCGCCACCAAGGTCGCCGCGAAACACATTAGGGATGTAACTTTTCGAGTAGATGATTTTTCATATAAAAAACTTTTTCATCCGAGTTAGTATGCAAAAGTTATGCCCATTTTTACAAATTCTCGCGAGATTTTGCAAATGAAGTCAAAATTCATATTTGCAAATTTTCCCAACAACTAGGCCACATATCACATGGGAAACTTATTTTCTTTTATTTTTTTGACATTTTTATCATTTTGTTTTATTTTTTTTTAAACTGAAAAGGCGATCCACAGGGGGGGGGCATTCGGTGGAAGTGGTGGCCAAGGCTACTAATGGCGCACCGTGGCATGGTGCGCCATTACTAGTTTAACTAGTAATGGCGCACCACACACACGGTGCGCCATTAGTATGTTTGGACAGGCGCACTAGTTCAAAAAAAAATTTGGTACTAATGGCGCACCGTAGGCAGGGTGCGCCATTAGTAGTTTCAACACTAATGGCGCATCAGAAGGTGGTGCGCCATTAGTATATACTAATGGCGCACCACATGTCTGGTGCGCCATTAGTGCCATTTCCATCTATAGCCCTTTTCCTAGTAGTGAGGGCTGCAAATTATGATGGTGTTGGATCAGCCCTCTTCGAGTGACTTGTTGTCTTTTCTGCTTGCTCTAGATGGGTAGTTCTGTCTTTTGTTATGCATATTGATTCCTTGTCATTTGGTCATCCTCGTCTATGTCACTCTTACTATGTAATAGTTGCCTCTATTTGGAATGTCATTCTCGTCTAGACCACGAGAGTCTGAGCGCTGCAGATGGGCATGTTTTGGTGGTGTAGCAAGACTTCTTATGAACTATCATGTCTTGATGTTTATGTCAGTAGTAGTCACTAGTCAGTGTTTGAATGTTGTATATATCGTTGTTTCGAACTGTTTATTGTCTCTAACTGTTGGTGGGCTAAATGAGGGCATAACCATTCTCTAGTGTTCAGAGTATATCTCCTTTTTTTCAAGTTATAATTTGAGCTCAGTGTCTTTTCGATGATGTACACTTGTTTGGGCCAGTGAAGTGTCGTTGAATATGGGACGAGTAGTAACGCAATGCCAAACCGGTCAATTATGACTCTCAGGCTGGGCTCTCAAAAAAATAAAGAAAAAGGACTCTTAGGCCGACATGTGGGCACCGACGGTGTTTTCGTGCGCTTGCACGCCAAGAGCATATTGGCGCGTGTTCGAAATTCATGCTACTTTTTCATCCCCAATCTCCCGCCCTCCCCCACCTATGGAATATTGATTCCTACTCCACTTCCCCCAAATCCCCTCATGTACTCCCTATACTCAAGCGCACTATCATGTCGCCTGTTAACGCGGGTCTTTGGGCGCTACGTGCTGTCACTCAATAGTGACATGGCGGCGCTTGACAACCAGTTTGTCGGCAAAGTGCTGATGGTAACCATCAATAGCAACCGGTCTCCCGTCTCACCGGACGACCTTGTCAAAGCTCTTGGCATTGCGCACGACATCCAAATAAGTGACTTGCTCGTCCAAGTTTGTCCGCTACCGGCTGATTTCTTCGTCAGGTTCTGGACAACTTTGAATGTAGTCGTGTGTTCAAATCTTCCCGGCGTTTGTTCCGCGATGGCGTGGTGGTGAGCTTTGATCGGTGGCACCCAGGATGGTGCTCAGTGCCCTCTGAGCTTGAGTTTTTACCAAAGTTTACCTTCCACGGCATGCCTCAACGTGCTTGGAACAGCAGTTCCATGAATGAGCTTATCAACGACCTTGGAGATGAGCTTGTGAGTATGTTTGTTCCTCTAGATAGCTGGGCTCTGACGGTTATGGCATGGATGAAGAAGCTGTCCACCATACCAAAGGTGACTGGTGTTGAGATACCGTTGCAGGAACTGGGGTTGTACTATTGATCGCCACCAAGGTCGCCGCGAAACACATTAGGGATGTAACTTTTCGAGTAGATGATTTTTCATATAAAAAACTTTTTTATCCGAGTTAGTATGCAAAAGTTATGCCCATTTTTACAAATTCTCGCGAGATTTTGCAAATGAAGTCAAAATTCATATTTGCAAATTTTCCCAACAACTAGGCCACATATCACATGGGAAACTTATTTTCTTTTATTTTTTTGACATTTTTATCATTTTGTTTTATTTTTTTTAAACTGAAAAGGC
>NC_041381.1:321293976-321316357 GCF_002162155.2 Triticum dicoccoides | reverse complement strand
CAAGGTTACTAATGGCGCACCGTGGCATGGTGCGCCATTACTAGTTTAACTAGTTATGGCGCACCACACACACGGTGCGCCATTAGTATGTTTGGACAGGCGCACTAGTTCAAAAAAAAAATTTGGTACTAATGGCGCACCGTAGGAAGGGTGCGCCATTAGTAGTTTCAACACTAATGGCGCATCAGAAGGTGGTGCGCCATTAGTATATACTAATGGCGCACCACATGTCTGGTGCGCCATTAGTGCCATTTCCATCTATAGCCCTTTTCCTAGTAGTGAGGGCTGCAAATTATGATGGTGTTGGATCAGCCCTCTTCGAGTGACTTGTTGTCTTTTCTGCTTGCTCTAGATGGGTAGTTCTGTCTTTTGTTATGCATATTGATTCCTTGTCATTTGGTCATCCTCATCTATGTCACTCTTACTATGTAATAGTTGCCTCTATTTGGAATGTCATTCTCGTCTAGACCACGAGAGTCTGAGCGCTGCAGATGGGCATGTTTTGGTGGTGTAGCAAGACTTCTTATGAACTATCATGTCTTGATGTTTATGTTAGTAGTAGTCACTAGTCAGTGTTTGAATGTTGTATATATCGTTGTTTCGAACTGTTTATTGTCTCTAACTGTTGGTGGGCTAAATGAGGGCATCACCATTCTCTAGTGTTCAGAGTATATCTCCTTTTTTTCAAGTTATAATTTGAGCTCAGTGTCTTTTCGATGATGTACACTTGTTTGGGCCAGTGAAGTGTCGTTGAATATGGGACGAGTAGTAACGCAATGCCAAACCGGTCAATTATGACTCTCAGGCTGGGCTCTCAAAAAAATAAAGAAAAAGGACTCTTAGGCCGACATGTGGGCACCGCCGGTGTTTTCGTGCGCTTGCACGCCAAGAGCATATTGGCGCGTGTTCGAAATTCATGCTACTTTTTCATCCCCAATCTCCCGCCCCTCCCCCACCTATGGAATATTGATTCCTACTCCACTTCCCCCAAATCCCCTCATGTACTCCCTATACTCAAGCGCACTATCATGTCGCCTGTTAACACGGGTCTTCGGGCGCTGCGTGCTGTCACTCAATAGTGACATGGCGGCGCTTGACAACCAGTTTGTCGGCAAAGTGCTGATGGTAACCATCAATAGCAACCGGTCTCCCGTCTCACCGGACGACCTTGTCAAAGCTCTTGGCATTGCGCACGACATCCAAATAAGTGACTTGCTCGTCCAAGTTTGTCCGCTACCGGCTGATTTCTTCGTCAGGTTCTGGACAACTTTGAATGTAGTCGTGTGTTCAAATCTTCCCGGCGTTTGTTCCGCGATGGCGTGGTGGTGAGCTTTGATCGGTGGCACCCAGGATGGTGCTCAGTGCCCTCTGAGCTTGAGTTTTTACCAAAGTTTACCTTCCACGGCATGCCTCGACGTGCTTGGAACAGCAGTTCCATGAATGAGCTTATCAACGACCTTGGAGATGAGCTTGTGAGTATGTTTGTTCCTCTAGATAGCTGGGCTCTGACGGTTATGGCATGGATGAAGAAGCTGTCCACCATACCAAAGGTGACTGTTGTTGAGATACCGTTGCAGGAACTGGGGTTGTACTATTGATCGCCACCAAGGTCGCCGCGAAACACATTAGGGATGTACCTGTATCGAGTGTTCATGCATGTCGAAGAAGTGGTCAATCCATCAATCGAAGTCCTGTCGCCACCGCTGGTGCCAGGGTTCGTCGAGAACGTCCATTACATGAGTCAACGTCAGACTTTCCCGTGTTGCTCGGAACGATGGATGGCACAGGGCCTACTTCATCGCGCGGCGGAGGCCACTGCTTCTTTGGGAGAAGAGGCAGGGCTAGCTGCCTGGTTGTGTTCTAATTTGAGGTAACAACTGAATCTTCTCAGATACTAGTTAAATCCGGGCTATCGGTGTGAATCACTGATGTGCCAGTACATTTGACTGTGACCTGTTCCATTTGTGTACCTGAACTTTTTTTAGAAAGGGGTGTACGTCAACTTAATGTGCTAGCAGAACTTATTGTGTTGTCTGTCTATTTTCTTTGCACAACATTCAAGATATTTCCCCGTCATTGATAAAGACGATGAACCGGTATGTACGAGTTCGTTGGTTTCAACATAGCCCTACCTGTAGCGATGCACTGCTTCCACCCTGATTGTGCCTCCTGCATGAAATTTTTCTATGCAAGTTCAGTGTGCTATGATGTTCTATATGATTGTATCAACTATATAAGTTTTTACTGAGCATCATCAATGCCTACGGCTGAAAGATGTATTTACGAGCATCGACCGATGGGTCTCTCTCTCTCTCTCTCTCTCACACACACACACATACACATACACACAAGTGGGACCCATTGAATTATTTCTTCGCTCGTGACAGCTTTTAATTAGGTTCCACTATACTCTAACTTTTTTCTGAAATTATTAATTGAGCGTAGTGGCTTCAAAAAGTTGTATAGAAGCCTTGTTTAGGCCTTTTCAGGCATCGTTGAATGTGAGCTGAGTAGCCATGTAAAGTTCTATTGTACTACACATGCATTCTTTGTTGAACATCGGCAATGCAACTGGGCCGACAGTTGTACACAAGATCCTAAAATAAGCGTAGCCGAGCCTATGTTTCTTTTAATAAAATGCACAACCCAGTGCATTTTTTTATATAATAAGATTACCAAGCCCAACTTAATATTTTAATAATATTCGTATCTCAATATTGTTTTTTACAATAAATGCTCGGTCCAGACCATCATTGTTTTTTCACCCATCCCAGAAAATGTGTCAATTTCTACTAAAATCAAATGGTTTGTAAATTATCAGAAATGATAAATGCGTTGCATGTACGCAATATTATTTTTCACCTAGCTCAGTAAATAGGTGTATTCGAATAAATAAATCAAATGCGCTGTAAATTATCATAAATAGTAAATCAGCTATTATTGTTTTTACCCAGCCCAGGAAATAGATTATTTTTTGAGTCAAAGCCCAGGAAATAGATGTATTGGCAAAGAAAATGAAATGGGTTGCAAAACCTAAATAAATGAGCTGCATTCCGCCACAACTTTTGAACCTAACTTTGGTGGCCGAAGCCTGCGCAAGGTGTTGTCCATTTAGTGAACAAAACGATTTAATGGTCTAAAACAAAAAGTTAACAAATTATTCTGACATCTGTAGTCATTGGATTGACATCCAACGACGATCCTGCTTCTTCAATCTCTGATCTAGTTTCTCTTGCACCAGCCGCCAAAACCATCGCTGGCTGGAGCGCCTGCATCTGCCTCCCGTGGCCGGCTGTGCTGCCACGCAGACCTTGCTGCCCCACCCTACTCCCAACACGACCTTGCTGCCCCAAAACCATCATACATGTACTCACCCACACCTTCTGTTATTCTCCGGCTAAGGCAGCCTCATCCGGCAGCCGAACCAGTCCCTCGTACTTCCCTCTGCCAGGGACTCTAGTGCCCCTTGTTCCATGACTCCAGATTGTTCCCATCTTAGGCCTCACCGTCGTCCACCGCCTTGGTGCTCTCAGCGCGGCGTGGTCAACGTGGTCAAGGAATGACTTCCATCAGAAGATTACTGTACGTGGAGAGGCTGACAGCTGGGTCCATGGCCGCAGCAAGGAAGTGCCTCCTTATTACGTGCCTAATAATGATTCCGCCACCTGACAGCGGGACCTACCGGAAGGGGCTCGAAAAAAATGTCCCCCCGATAGCTGGGACCTACCAACTACATCTTCGCACGCAAGGAAGTGCGTCCATATTACGGGCAAAAAAATGATTCTCCCCCTGGCAGCTAGGACCCACCAGCTATATCTTCACACGCAAGGAAGTGCCTCCTTATCCTCCCTGATAGCTAGGACCCACCGGGTCAAATCGTACGTAGGGCTGTCTGGGTGATCGCGAACGTGTACGTGCATACTGGTCGATCAGTCTCTCTACAGCGATGAACCGTGGCCGAGTAAGGATTTGCACGTGTCGTAGTAGAGGCGCCGACGTAGCATGTCACGCGGTCCCGTCTATATATATCATGTACACGTACGTACAACCATGCTGCAAGAAAGTAAATAAGGCTACGTACGTACATAAGGGCGGGGCCTCGAACGCGTACTCGCGCATACGTATGACCAGGGCTCGTGTACATGGAGAGGCAACGGACGGCAGTGACGTCATCCTGTTCGTCGGTAGCTAACCGGATGGGTCAGAATGGAGGAAACAGCGCCGTCTTCACCGAGAGCCAACTGACTGGGTTGGAACGCGTCATGTTCATCGGGAGCCAACCGTCTTGGACGGAACAGCCGAAACAGGGTCTGGCGTACCGCAAAAGGAGGAAAACAGCCTTCTGTTCGACCGCATACGATTGAAACGGGGTCATGTTCATCTGGAAGGGTATGGCGTACCGCAGAATGAAGGAAACGTCCTTCTGTTCGAGCGCCTATGGTCAAAACAGGGTGTTGTTGATCGATAGGGGTGTGGCGTACCGCAAAACAGAGGAAACAGACTTGTGTTGAAGCGCCTACGGTCGAAACGGGGTCCTGTTCATCGGGAGGGGTGTGGCATACACAAAATGGAACTCCACGGGCTACTGTTCATCCACCATCTACTGCCTCGCTCCAGCCTCAACGGGCTACTGTTCATCCATGGTCGACTTCCTCCAGCCTCCACCTGCCACTGTTCATCCACCGTTGACTTCCTCCAGCCTCCACCAGCTACTGTTCACCATGGAGGTCCTGTTCATCTAGCCTCCACGGGCTACTGTTCAACCAGCCCTCCACACGGGGTCCTGTTCAACCAACCCTTAATGGGTCCTGTTCATCCACCCCCAACCGGCTCGGCCGCTCGGGTGTGTGGCGGCCTCTTCTCGATCGGGGTCCTGTTCATCCAGCGGCAATGACCTATACTACCACGACGTCCTGTTGATCCAATCCCCACTAGGAACTGTTCATCCAACCCCAACAACGCTCACTGTTCATCAAGAGGCAGCAGGTTCGATCGGCTTCAGTTAGCAACAGTAGCGAAGGAATCGCTCGATCGGGTTCAGTTAACAGCCAAGGACCGATCGATCGCTCGGGTTCAGTTACGCGTAGCCAGTGCAATCGCTTGGGTTCAGTAAGCGAACGCCTCGCTCGGGTTCAGTTAGAGCCCAACGCCTCACACACACGCGTGTGCGTGTACGAGAGAAACACACAATCCCTCCGTGCATCGCTCGGCCCCGACCACCCACCATAACCGGGAACTCCCCGAAATTTTCCTCGCCCTCGCTTCTACCATAATTTTTTCCATCATGGATGGCCCAAAGAATGTCATGCAGCTGCGCCTCCGGCCCGCCCAGGACGAAAAGCCTATTTTCTGTCATGATTTTTTGTCACAGAAGTAGGAGCCCACCACATTATGATGATAAGTGTTTTTGCACAATTATCGTCATAGAAGTGTCATAAGCATGACAGGAAAAATTTCGTTCAGGCCAAAATGTCACGGATGTGTCTTTTTTTGTAGTGTAGTGTTTCGTGTATTAGAGCATCTCTAACAGATCTTGCACACAACCGCGTCTGCTATAATAACCGCCATTTTATGGGATGGGGACAAAAAAAGTCCCGCGCAGGTCCCATAAAACTAATCATCTCATATTTTTTTACGGGGAGGTGCATATTTCGACCATCCCGTCGCAAAATCTCCAGTCCGCCCCTCCCCTCGGTTTTCGGTTTCCTCCATCACGTATGTGACTTGGTTAGAGAGACATTTTCACCCCTTCTTTTCCGCCCCTCATGTCACCGTTGCCGGACTCCTTGACCCCACGTCGGCTTGCCTCGCCATGACCCCAATCGGCACATGGAGTACCCACAGCCACTGGCCGCTGGATTTCATGTGTCGCCGCCCTCATTTCTACCTCGTCCTGTCGGGCCTCCCATGACTGTTCACCAGCACCACGCTAACTCCTTTTTTCCCCGGCGTGATGCGGAAGCAGCAAGGGAACCACATCGTGCATTGAGTTGTGCCCGCTGCCATGCCAACTAATTCTGCCATGCCCCCTCATCACGGTCGTCGGCTCGAGGATGGACACCTTCTCCACCCTCTTGGGTTGATGGCCGAAGACGCAAGCCAAGAGCCTGAGGAAGAAGGCGGATACGATTGAGGACAGGCGTCTCCTCAGCCCCACTGACGACCCATGTGCCCGGTGATCCCATCAACTCCATCGGCGTCCACAACGTGTTTGGGGAAATGTTGCAGAGGTGATTTTTCCCCTTTGTTCCGGTGAACTTTGGTTTGACTATGGTTTGTTTCCTTAGTGTTTTTTCATTTTAGCTACAATATTTAGACATCATATACAAAATTGTTGGAGGAGAACGAGGTGGACTTGAATGCTCCACTTGGCACATTCAATTTTGGCATCCAAGTTGAGGTCGAAGCCAAGGTGGAAGAGGGGGGTGACAGCTATGATGATGTAGAAGAGCTTGAGGAGGAGGAGTTTGATGCTAGCCAAGCTAAATTGGAAAAAAGAACTGGCAATTGCATGAAGATGGAGGATGTTTGCTTGATAAGAGCATGGGAGAGTGTATCACTTGATGCGATTACAACAAAGATCAAACTGGGAAGAAATATTGGCAACGCATCGAGGACAAGTATCATAAGCTCATACCGATTCCATCCAGTCGTTCATTGAAATCAGTGCATGGTTAGTGGGATGTGATCAAGAAAACATGTGGCCATTGGAGTGGTTGTTTGGAGCAAGTGAGGAATTCACCTCCAAGTGGTTCCGCAATTGACCATAATGTGAGTTTGTTGTCTTTTTGTTTTACACATTTGAGATCTTGTTTTCGTTGATGACAATTTGAGCTCACCCTTATCTCTTTTCTAAATGTAGGATCACATTGCCCATGAAAGTTTCAAGCAAAGCCCGGGTTTCAATGGCAAGCCATTTATGCTCCAACATTTTTGGAACGTGCTTCAAGGAAGTGAGAAATGGAGGTTATGGGATAACGAAGCTCCTCCAAATAAAGGTGCACTAGTTAACTTAAAAGATGATGAGATAATGATGATACACCAAAGAGAGGAACAAACAAGGGCAAGCCCAACGAAAGAAAGTTGGACAAAGATAGGGTGAAGAGGTCGGTCGAGTCATCTAGTTTGAGGGAGCAAATTAGTGAGATGGTGAAGGGCAAAGAAACTATGTTGGTGAAGCATTGGAAACCAAGGTGGCCTTGACCGGGAATAAAACAGAACAAAAAGAGTCAATGTGGGAGAGAATATGTGTCTGAGGAGCGGAATATCGCTCTTGAAGAGCAAAAAAGGACGACGAGAAGACCGCCAAGGAGGACCGATTCTTGATGATGAATCCGGATGGCATGGAACCGGTGGCAAGAGAATTTTGGGAGCTAAAAGAATGGAGACCATGTGTCGGAGGAAGCTAGAGCTTCAAAATCTTATGGCTGCTACTAGTGGTGGTTTTGGAGGAGGTGGTGGTGGTGGTGAAGCTTTCGGCAATGGAGGTGGTGGTGCTTCACCCAATGGAATTGATGGTGGTGCTTCGGCCAATGGAGTTGATGGCGGTGCTTCCGGCAATTGTGGTGATCATTCTTTGGTCAATGTTGTTGATGATGATGGTGATGGTGCTACATAATTTTGCCATCATTGATGTTGCTGGATTTGATCATGTTTAAATTTGTTTGATTGCACATTTCCGTGGACAAACTTGCTACCTCTTATATTGCACATGATCTTGGGTGTGAACTATTGCGACACGAGTATTTAATTCGGTGTAGTGCATCTCTTTATAGAAATTTCTACTTGATGTCAAACTAAAGCCCAAAAATTGATTTGCGGTACCGAGAGAGCTCCAGCGCTAGCCCTCTCAGTATCGTAAATCAGTTTTTGGGTGAACCGTAAAACGGTTTGTGGGCAGCCATTTGCGGGATCTGCTAGAGATGCTCTTAGGTTCACAACCACCAACTCGTGTCGTAGGTGCCATGAGAAGGAGGGGGCGAAAACATAAAAAGGCGGCATCGTCGCTGGGGCCATAACACGGCATCGTCGATGCCACCCCGCCGAGCTACGAAGGAATGGATCGATCACCATAGGAACATCCGAACCCCTCACATTGGTGTCACTGTCACCTCCGTCATCGTGAAGTCGCGGCCCTCACACACGTAGATCAGGCCCAAGTCGTCGCCAGATCCAAATGTGCCCGTCGCTGCACACCTCCAACGCACGCCATCCCAGCTACTAGAGCTTCTACCATGCCCAGGACAACCGCAACCACGCCCCTTGCATGCCCGCTGGCCGCTGAGTCAAGGACAGAGATGGGCGACCGATACTAGATCAAGAGCCGAGGCTCCGACCGCTCCACGCGCCACACTCCTTGACTTCATTGGAACCAGATGTGCCTCCACTGCCGTCTGAGGTCGCCCAGCCATGCTCCCAACTGACGAGCGTCAGCCGACACACCCAAATGCAGATTGACACAACAATAGCGTCCCTTGTGCTCACATAGCCCCAATGGCCGCCAAATGTTAGGAGAAGCCCCGCCACCATAGTCCGTCATCTGGGCTTTGTCCGGTGGCCTTCTTGGATGACGGCGAGGGGATAGGAGGGAGAGATGAGGGTCGGCGCTGCTGGACTAGGTTACCACCCATGCCACTTGGGAGCGCGACACATAGGGCATGTTTGGTTGCCCGCATAGGGCCCAAACAGGCCCGCGCGGGAAGAAAGAAGCCTGTTTGGTTGCCCGTTTTCACTGTTGGGCCTACACCACACGCTTCTTAAAGCAGCCCATAGCCTGGCTCACTGGAAACGCACGAATCGGCAGTTTCTCGTGAGCCAGGCCGAGGCGAGCGCTAGCGAGCGGGCCCTTGCACGAGTGGAGACGGGGGAGATGCGAGGTGATTACGTGAGGTCTTCTTCAACCTCCAGTAAGTTTCTATCTAATTTCCTCTCTCTGATCTACACAAGGGTGCTTCGATTCGAGGTAAGCTCTACACAAAAAAGATGCTCCTCGATGCTACGGTTCCATTCAGGCGATCGATTCATAGTTTCGTCGGTTGTAATTTCTTAATTTCGTCTTCCCGTTTGAAGCTGTTCTTGACGACTTTTGTCAGATTCGTCGCGCACGATCGATGTTTGAGTTTTCCTTTGACCAGCAGCCTAATCTCGCAGTTCCTCACAACATTCGTGTTGTAAGTTTTTTGTTTCGATGATTGTAGCTTCATCTCTTTTTGGACAGCAGTCTACTACACTGACGATCTTGACGTGCATGTGCTGCTGCTGCGTCTGGTGGTGCTGCGGCGGCGCGGCCGCGACGAGGAGCGCCGCGCAGCAGGCGGCGACGACGAGCAGAGCAGCCGCTGGCGCGGACGGCCTAGTCCCCGCCCCCATTTGTCTCTCTCGCCGGCGCTGTGCTCCGGTCCGGGATGGCAGGCGGCCGGCGACCCCTCCCTCGACCTCCCTTCTTGACCGCCTCAGTCACCAGCGCGAATCAAGACGGCCGTGGCCTAGGGCGCAGCTGCGGGAGCAAGCTGGAGGGAGCAGCGACCAATTGAGAGAGGCCGGCCCTGGTTTGCTTGCTCAGCTCGCAGCCAAGTCGGTGTTGCTTGCTATTGCTAGTCCTCCTCGTCTCCGGGTCGCTGTCGGCATGCGTTGGACCGTCCCCCTCAGCCCCTCACTGTATACCATGGCGCGAGCACTGCATTCTCCTCCTTTGACGACTGTATTTGCGCGAGCACCGCAACTAGTTCGTCGATGGTGTCGCTCGCCGTGCCGCCGACGGGGTCGCTCGTCGACAACTCCATGCTCGTCATGTCGGACACGGCGCCACAGCCACTATCCACCGCAGTCGCCATGGTCCGGCGCACACTGCATTTCTTCTCCCCCTTCCTCTGCTAGCTCTTAACCCTGTGTGCTAAGTGCAAGTGCTAGCTCTTAATCACACCCCATGCGGGCAACCAAACACCGTGTTCATGTGCCACTTGGGCTAATGCAGACAACCAAACAAAGTGCACTTGGGTATTACCTAATGCAGCGACCCTTGATGCAGGCAACCAAACAACTTGCAGATGACGCATTTGGGGCTGTTTTTGCTCACTTAGGCTGGGTTGAGAAGTGTATGCAATGCGACTACCGTTTAAAACACGCCCATAGTTCTTTTCTTTGAAAATTGCCAGTCGACCGGCGACAACCCTGCCCGGTCAACCCCATGTCCGCCCGATTGTGCATCCCATAGCCGTTTGATTGATTTTTCTTTCCACAACCGATTCACACGTGCCCAAAAACGTGAGCCCCGCCATCCCCGGCGCGTCCCCGCGTCCTCCATGGCCACCGCCCTCGCCCTTAGTCACAACTCGCCGCCCTCGCCGTTGTCGTCGTTGCTTCTCGCCTCATCGGTCGTAGCATCGTGCCACGCCGGTCGCAACTTTTCTCCTGGACAGTAGTAAATACGGAGCACCACCGGCTCGCCGTCCCGCGGCCTCGCGACATCCAGCGTGGGCGGTCGGGGCCATCACCGAGCACAGTTGTAGCAGGGCGTACGAAAATATACTTCCGGCAGTATAGATAGAAAAATGATCAAGTTTTAGCCTACTTCATCAGCGCCGGAGTAGCTACGTACACTGTACATCACACACCCACTCTATTATTGGTACTGCAAAAGGGGGACATCAGTTCAGTCTTGATGCACATAAAATTCCGTTAACCATAAGGCCGAGTCTCTGCCACATGATCGACAAGATCCCAACTGCTACTGTTGCTGCTGCTACTACAACAATAGTTTTGCCCTACTGCCTCTTTCAGGATAGTGCTATTGCGCAAGCTACGGAACACATATAGATCAGCTATATGCAGTCTCAGTAGTTTCTACACCCTCCGTTCTTAAATATTTGTTTTTTTTTCAGATTTAAAATAGACTACCACATACGGATGTATATAGACATATTTTAGAGTGTAGATTCATCTCATTTTGCTTCGTATGTAGTCACTTGTTGAAATCTCTAGAAAGACAAATATTTAGGAATGGAGAGAGTATTATATATGTCTCATAAGCCTCGGCGGATTCTACTATAAATCAATTAATGTGTCTGTTCTCCAAATAGTGTTTCCTTACAACATGGTTAATAATATAGCCAGTTGCTGGCTATATGAGCATTGCCACGTCATCAAGAGTTAGCATTATTAGTTACTCATACAATAGTGCTGACTATAAGGTTGCTATAATGTTACTTCCTCCGTTTTTATTTACTATGCATATTAAGTTTGATTGAAGTCAAACTTTGTAACACCCGCAAAAAAAGTCAAACTTCGTAAAGTTTGACTAAGTTTATAGAAAAAATATAAACATTTATCATAACAAATCTATATGATGTGAGAGTACATTCAATAATGAATCTAATGATATTGATTTGTTATTGTATATGTTAATATTTTTGTTTATAATCTTTGTCAAAATTTACAAAGCTTGACTTTGACCAAAGATAATACACGGATTAAATAAAAATGGAGGGAGTACAACTTTTTTCTCATTTTCTCTCTATCTCTCTCATTAAATGTTTTTACTTAGAAGCATGCGTAGCGGCAGACTTTTGCATAAGAGCCCACCCCTTTACTTTTTTCATGTCTCTCTTCTCCACATAAGCAAAAGTACCATGTAAGCAGGCTAATAGCCCATTATTGAACTTGCTCTTAGCATATGTGAAACAAAACCTGTACAACTTAATCATATAATATAATAAGAGAAATAATAATAATATGCAGAAAAAAGGAGGAAGGAGAAAACATATATTATTAGTCGTTAGCTCCACATTAGTTACACTCACATATGCATCATACATTTGTACACACACAAACTTGGTATGCCAGAGTTAGTACCTCAGAAAGCCAATTCAGAAAGATAAGAGAACATCCTTTCTGAATCAGCACGCCTAAAAGAAAAGCAAGCAAACATCAATATACATATATACACTACTTACGTACATACATATATCAAACTTAGCTTAGCGCATACATGCATGGTGAAGCACTGAAACCCAGTTATCCGTAGTACCCAAGCTTCAAATCTAGCATGTCATTCAGGCTGCTGGCTTGGTCGCTCGTCCGCACCGGAGGTGGCCCAGGAGGCGGCAGGTTGAGGTCTATAATCGCCGTCTCATCGGTCGACATTGGGGACCCACTGCTGCCGGCAGCGGCGATCACCACCACCCCCGAGCAGGCCCTATCCCAGTGGCACCGCTTATGCCCGCCAAGAGCCTGTCCGCTGGCGAACCCACGGTCGCATACGCTGCACTTGTGTTCGTCGCAGTTGGCCGGCCCCGGCATCACTGACGCGGACGCGGACGTGCCGCAGCTCTCCATCCCGCTAGGAGTAATAGCAGCAGCATTAACGACCTTCTTGCCCTTGCTAGCGCCGGGACGCGCACTGGAGAGCATAAGGAGGCTGGAAGCGACCTCGCGCTCCTGCACGGTGAACTGTCCGGCGGGGGCGACTGGTGCGCCTGCAACGCCCTGGCGGAAGTGCGCCGGGGGCGGCGTGATCCCGCGCCACTGCCGCTCTGGGTGGCATCGCATGTGTCCGAAGAGTGCCTTCCATGATGGGAACCGCTTTCCGCACTCTGTGCACGGCGGTGTGTCGCCGATAGGCGAGCACCGCGGTCTGGGGCTGGCGCCGCCCTCGGGCTTCGGCCTTCGTGCGCGCGGCTTCGGCGAGATCAGCACGGACGTGAGCGCAGGAGGGGGCAGCGCCAACGTCAGCGTGAGTGTTGTGTCATGGGGATGCAGCGGCGGAGGAGGAGGCGGAGGCGGAGGCGGAGCCGCGGGCTCAGGAGGAGGTTCCATGGAGTTCTCTCCGGGAGGCGGTTGTGGGACTTCGGAGGGAAATGGAAATGGAAAAACCGCCATCAGTTGTGTACGTGTGTGAAATAAACCCACTGTTGATGCGTGTTGCGCAGCCTACTAAGGCTTTCAGCCCACGTTTAAAAAAAAGCCTTGTAGCCCATTGGGCTCAATAGCTCTTCGCTTGCCCTGAAAATAAATAAAAAGTGATCGCCTAATCCTGGAACTTTCTAAAAAAAAGAAGACACCGCACTCGTATCTTTTGCTGCTCTGTTCGGAAGGACTATCTAACATACTGGCTCATGAGGAAGAAAATTGGTCAAATAGAATGTATTTGTGTTTGTAAAAATGCCCCTTCTGTTTCTCACCTTCTTTTTGTAGATGATTCTTTAATCCTGATGAGGGTCAATGCTCATAATGAAAGCACACTTCAAAGGATATTGGATACTTACTGTGCAAGTTCAGGGCGGATGGCCTGTACAACTAAGTTCAGTATTTTATTTAGCCCTAATATAATACTAGTGTCAGAACAAGGGAGGACATGTGTAGGGATTTGAATATCCTAACAGTAGCTCTTTCAAGTATGTATTTGGGACTCCCAATTATGGTTGGAGTTTATCGGAGTGACTCTTTTCAATATCTCATAGATAGTGTGCCAAAGACTAAATGGATGGAAGGAAAAGATTCTTTCTATGTAAGGGAAGGAGATTTTGCTAAAATCAGTAGCACAAGCAATTCCTTCTTACACCATGTCAGTTTTCAAGCTACCTAAAGGAATTTGTAAATCTATTACCGATGAAATCTCTGCCTTTTGAAGGGGTGATGGGGAGGAAAAGAAGAAGATACATTGCTTTTCATGGTGGAAGTTATGTGTACCAAAGAAAAAAGGGGGGACTGGGCTTTGGAGACCTTCACTGTTTTAATCTTGCTATGTTAGCAAATCAGTGTTGGCGACTAATCCAAAACATTGAATCTCTTGTGCATGGGTGTTAAGTGCAAAATATTACCTGGATGGAGACATCTTGAAGGCTGGTCCAAGGGAAGGTTCTTCGTTTACCTAGCAAAGTATTTTTTTGCTGGTATTCAAACTTTTAAGAGAAGATAATATGGCGGGTCGGTTCAGGCTCACATATTAATATTTGGGAGGATCCCTGGATTCAATCAAGTGCATCAAGGAAAGTTATCACCCAAGGGGGGAATTATGCTCTCTAAAGTGGAAGAGATCATAGATCCACATACAGGGTAGTGGGATGAGGCTCTCATACGTTTGTTTTCTCTCTAGTCAATGTTATAACAGAATTTTGCAAATCCCTCTGCGGGTTCCGTTCTTGGAGGATTTTGTTTGGTAGCCACTTTAATAGAGGGGATGGTCAGAGTAACATTCATCTAAATCCTATATGGAAGGAAGTGTCGCAGCTTCGAGTCTAAGGGAAAATCAAGCATTTTGGGTGGAAGATTTTGAGGGGAGTTCTTTCTCGCTATGGTGTACTTATAAGACGACGCATCCCAGTTATCCCTCAATGTCCTTTGTGTAGGATCGGATATGATGACATGCAACATTGCTTGTTTTCTTGCTCATGTGCTTCTGAGATTTGAGAGGAACTTGGGATGACAGAGGTAATCCAGAGGGCTGTAAGGCATGACCCTTCAGGGTCCATTACGATGGATATTTTGTCACGGCGTTGTCACCTGGTGGATAACATACCGATGGCAGAGCTAATCTTGATAGCGGAAGCGGTGCTGTAGTGCAAAAGGAGAATCCATATAATACCCGATGCGTACAGCTATATTAACCAGGGTGTTGGTCACAAACTTTATTAGAGCTTGAACTCCTAATCAATCTCTTCGTAAGAATGATTAGTTGTGGAGGAGGTCGATGACAGGCATACTGAAGGTGAATGTTGATGCCTCTTTTCGAGCTGAAACTCTATCAGGAGGGACTGGTGTTGTGGCTCGTGATGACCATGGAAGCTTCATAGTAGCGGCCACCTAGGTGTTACCGCTCATGTGCAACACTGACAAAGCATAAATAAGTATTGTGCGGGATGGTATTATGTATTCTAGCATCTAACATCCGTTATAATCTCATGATGATCAAATATGACAGTTCAGTTCTGGTTGAAGTTGCCAAACTCCCTGATGCAACATGGGAGTAGACGCCTCAGTCATTGTCGAATTCAAACAAATGGTATTAGATTTTACTAGTGTTAATTTAGTTCATTGTTGTAGGGAGGCAAATGAGGTAGCAGATATCTTAGTAAAACATTCTGTTAGCTCTAGTTGGTCTTCCTTTTGGGCTTCTACAATCCCAGACTTTATTCTTCCTACAGTTATAAATGATATGTCCATTATTTGAGGAATAAAGTCTGAAACTTCAAAAAAATGATTAAGATAAAATAAAAGCATAATCATGGAACTCTGCTATGAGAAAAAGCAATTAGTTATAGTAGAGGAATGATTCTCGTGGACATGACATTTATTCATATGGCAGTTTAGAATTAGGTCCTAGGACAATACATTATTATAGCAATACTACAATAATAATAGATATAAGACTGCAGTATTGTGCAGACGTCACATCTGGAGGTCCCAAAGTGAATGATTCGTTCGCTAGGGGTGGGATCATCGAGCGGACAAATATTGATTCTCCACATGTTTGCCACAACAAGATTTCAGCGAACCAAAACTAGCCCAGAAAAAAATATAATGCTCATGGGAAAAAACAGGCTAGACCCAATTAGGTGATTTTTTTTGCCATCAATAGAAAAATTATCATGTTTGATACGCCAAGATAGAACAAAAACAATTGCCATGGAGTATGAAATAAATTTGACATGGTACAAAAAATACATACGGCAAAAAAATTGCAATGGTATAGTATGAGAAAATATGGTCTATGGTGGCAAAAAAATGCGGAAAACAAGTAAAAGTTTCATAATAGTATGAAAAAATACATAAATTTACCATGTTGCGAACACAAAATTACCTACATTTTCTTAAAAATGCAACGACAACATATACCATAGTACATGTTATACACAAACAAAATTGCCCTGATCTGTGGCCAAAACTATATAGAAAAGTGAACACAAAAAAACACAACAAAAGCAACACTTGTAGGGGACTTGTGTTAACCAAAGACAACCTCGCTCGATGTAACTGACAAGGGGGTAAGAAGTGTTGTTGTTCTACTGATGACCAGACAATCAAACACCATTTTTCCAATGTAAGTTTGCACGTTCTACGTGGTCAGTCATCCAAATAGCGTCAAATTTGTATTCGCCCACAAGTGTTGCCAATAATTTGGCAATTGGTTGAATGGTATTCCAAATAGGTTCAAGACGCTAATAAGAGTGGGAGCGTATGCCTTAATTCGGTCACTTTGGCTATGTAAAAATGATTTGTTCTTTAATGACCAAAGTGCTTCTCCTCTACAAGTTATTTTTCATTGTACACACTCGCTTCATACATGGTCTGTGCTACAACGAGCGGAGTACCAACCACTATTCAGGGTGGTGGGTACGCGATTGGTGCAAGTGGCTATGGAGGTTTTATCTCAACATGGGTGGAAGCATAACCTACGGATTGATCCACCACCTCTTTCGACATAGGCATAGTGTTGGTCTATAGGACTCTACTATTGTCGATATGTCAATTTTGTTTATGTCTTTTTGTCAGATTTCTAGGTTGACTATGTGCATACTAGTTATACAAAGGCCGAGTGTTCTCATTTGATTTGTGTCCGCTTGCTGCTATATTTTGAGATAATAAAATTACCTTTTGTCAAAAAATATTCCATGACTTACGAAATAAATTCCCTAAATTCTTTTAAAAAATGACAACATGCTTCTCTATACACTGGAATCAATCAATTGTACCATTTTTTGGCCTTCACGGTGATTCAACTATCCTTATGCACCTCTGCATCTCCAAACTCAGAAGCCTTTCATCTCACACTTGATAAGCCAAAATCATGAATCTGATTATTTGAGACTCCAAGAGTTCTAGGGTCATGGACCCAAACTGGCAACAGTCACATTCCTAGACCCGTCTTATCGTTTCGCGGTTATCATTCCCAAAAAATTTAAGATACGTTACACCTATCGATCAGCTGTTCGAAAGATGTATACATGTATTGTTCCCTGTTATTGATTACTCAGCACTCCTCGACCCTCGTTCTCGTCCCTTGACCCCAGACCTTGGTTCTATTTCATCTCTTCAACAAGTTAAGTAATAAGAATAACGGCCCTATTGTCCCGATGGAGAGAAGAACATATAATTAGATTTTTGGGAAATTTCCAAACGAACAATTTCAACGAAATCTTTCAATTTCTCATTTTATTATGTTCATGGTGTTTTGGAACACGGTAATTTCAAAAAAAATCCTATGATCACGCAAGATCTATATAGGTGATGCATAGCAACGAGAGGGGAGAGTGTGTTCACGTACCCTCATAGACCGAAAGCGGAAGCGTTTAGTTAACATGGTTGATGTAGTCGAACGTCTTCGCGATCCAACCGATCCAAGCACCGAACCTACGGCACCTCCGCGTTGAGCACACGTTCAGCTCGATGACGTCCCTCATACTCTTGATCCAGTTGAGGCTGAGGGAGAGTTTCGTCAGCACGACGGCGTGGTGACGGTGATGATGAAGTTACCGTCGCAGGGCTTCGCCTAAGCACTACAACGATATGACCGAGTTGTGTAACTGTGGAGGGGGGCAGCGCACACGGCTAAAACAATTGTCAACTTGTGTGTTCTAGGGTGCCCCCCTACCCCCGTATATAAAGGAGCAAGGGCGGAGGTCGGCCGGCCCCTGTAGGGTGCGCCCCAAGTAGGATTCCTACTAGGAATCCTATTCCTAGTAGGTTTCCAACAAGGGAAGAGAGGGGGAAGGAAGGAGAAGGAGAGGGGGAAGGTGAAAGTGCAACTATCCCTAGGTGGTTTTGGTAATTCCTAACAACATATAGCTCATTGAGCTAATGCTATTTCAAGGTAAATATTTCAAAAAAGCTCAATGATTGGCATGGCATGGATGAGAAAAGTGGGCCCCTCAAAATGCTAAGGACAAAAGGATTGGCTCAAGCTCAAAGCTCAAGACTCTACATTTTCTATTTTAGTGATCCAAGATCATATTGAGTCTATAGGAAAAGCCAATACTATCAAGGAGGGATGAGGTGTTGCTTAATGAGGATCTTGCTCAAAATGCTTAGTGATATGCTCCAAAGCCCTCAACTACTTTCTCACATCCACATATGACCTAAACCAAAATTCAAACTCGGCCCCACCGATTCTTTCTATCCGGCGCCACCGAGTTCAGATGTCATAGCCACTACCACAAACCCTAGGCAAATCGGTCCCACCGATAGGGATCTCGGTCTCATCGAGATGGGATTGTAATCTCTCTGTTTCCCTTCGTAACGTTTCGGTCCCACCGAGATGAGCGATTGGTCCCGCCGAGATTGCAATGTAAACTCTCTGTTTTCTTTTTGTAACATTTCGGTCTCACCGAAATGAGCGAATCGGTCCCACCGAGTTTACCTGACCAACTCTCTGGTTAGCTTATTACCAAAATCGGTTTCACCGAGTTTGTGTAATCGGTCTCACCGAGATTACGTTATGACGTAACCCTAACCATATCGGTCCTACCGAGTTGCATGTCGGTCCCACCGAAAATCCTAACGGTCACTAGATTTGCTGAATCGGTCCGAGTTTCTCAATTCGGTCACACCGAGATTGGCAAGTTGTGTGTAACAGTTAGATTTTGTGTGGAGGCTATATATACCCCTCCACCTCCTCTTCATTCGTGGAGAGAGCCATCAGAACATGCCTACACTTCCAGCATACATTTTCTGAGAGAGAACCACCTACACTTGTGTTGAGGCCAAGATATTCCATTCCTACCATATGAATCTTGATCTCTAGCCTTCCCCAAGTTGCTTTCCACTCAAATCTTCTTTCCACCAAATCCAAATCCTGTGAGAGAGAGTTGAGTGTCGGGGAGACTATCATTTGAAGCACAAGAGCAAGGAGTTCATCATCAACACACAATTTATTACTTCTTGGAGAGTGGTGTCTCCTAGATTGGCTAGGTGTCACTCGGGAGCCTTCGACAAGATTGTGGAGTTGAACCAAGGAGTTTGTAAGGGCAAGGAGATCGCCTACTTTGTGAAGATCTACCGCTAGTGAGGCAAGTCCCTCGTGGGTGATGGCCATGGTGGGATAGGCAAGGTTGCTTCTTCATGGCCCCTTCATGGGTGGAGCCCTCCGTGGACTCACGCAGCCGTTACCCTTCGTGGGTTGAAGTCTCCATCAACGTGGATGTACGATAGCACCACCTATCGGAACCACATCAAAAACATCCGTGTCTCCTATTGCATTTGCACTCCCCAAACCCTTCCCTTTACATTCTTGCAAGTTGCATGCTTTACTTTCTGCTGCTCATATTCTCTTTGCATGCTTGCTTGAATTGTGTTAAGGTTGCTTGAACCGTGCTAAGTTGCTAAAATCTGCCAAGAACTAAAATTGGGAAAAGGATAGATTTTTATTTCGTCAAGTAGTCTAATCATCCCCCCTCTAGACATACTTTCGATCCTACAAGTGGTATCAGAGCTTTGGTATCCATTTGGTTTGATTTCCACAGCTTTTGGTAGTCATAGCATTGGTTTCACAACCTAGGAGAGTATGGCATCTAGTGAGGGAAATTACCACCGTAGAGGTCCTTACTTTGATGGTACAAATTTTGCTAGTTGGAAGCATAAGATGAAAATGCATATTCTTGGACATAACCCCACCGTTTGGGCTATTGTGTGTATTGGCTTGCAAGATGAATTCTTTGATGGGAGAGAACCGAACCGTGAAGCTACCGCGGAAGAGTTGAAGATGCTGCAATACAACGCTCAAGCTTGTGATATCCTCTTTAACGGATTGTGCCCCAAAGAATTCAACAAAATCAGTCGTCTTGAGAATGCAAAGGAAATTTGGGATACTTTGATTGATATGCATGAAGGTACCGACTCCGTCAAGGAATCCAAGTTGGATGTGCTTGAAAGTCAGCTTGACAAGTTCAAAATGAAGGATCGTGAAGGTATCGCTGAAATGTACTCTAGGCTTGCTCTTATCACAAATGACATTGCCGACTTAGAAAGTGAAGAGATGACCGACAAATTCATCATCAAGAAGATCCTAAGAGCATTGGACGGAAAATATGATACCGTGTGCACATTGATCCAGATGATGCCCAATTACAAAGATCTCAAGCCAACGGAAGTCATTGGAATAATTGTTGCTCATGAGATGTCACTCAAGGATAAGGAGGATCTCCACAACAAGTCAAGTGGTGCTTACAAAGCCTCATGTGAAGCCCCCACATCATCAAGTGAGAAACAAACCTTCAATGAAGAATTGAGCCTAATGGTGAAGAACTTCAACAAGTTCTACAAGAGTAGAAGCAAAGAGAGAAGTTCCAAGTCAAGGTTCTACAATGACAAAAGATCTTCTAGTCGCGAGCGTAATTGCTACAATTGTGGAAGACCCGGACACTACTCCAATGAGTGTACGGCACCCTACAAAAGAAGAGAAGACTCTCCAAAAAGAAGAAGTAGAAGAGAAGAATCACTACCAAGAGAGAGAAAGAGTAGAGATGATCGTCATGAATGAAGAACATCCCGGAGAAGCAAGAATTCGGAAAGGAAGGACAAGTCATCAAGAAGCTACACAAAATGAAGACATCAAGCTCATGTTGGTGAATGGGTATCCGGCTCCGACTCCGACAATCACTCCGAGAGAAGCTATCACTCTGACTCCGAACATACTCAAGATGAAGGTGTTGCCGGTCTAGCACTTGTGTCAACCAACTCCTACGACATATTTGATTCACCAAATGAAGGACTTGGAAGATGCTTCATGTCTAAAGGCCCAAAGGTATCACACCCCGAGTATGTTGATTTCGATAGTGATGAAGATGACATGTTAGGTGATGATGATTTACTTGTTGACAACTCTAGTGATGAATACTATGATGAAACATCAATTAATCATGCTAACCAAGATAAAACGAATGACAATGATAAGGAGAAGATTGATCTTCTAACTAAAGAACTAAACACTCTTAAGTTTGCTCATGAAACTATCTTAGAAGATCATCGAGAACTTTTAAGGACTCATGAGAAGTTACGCTTTGAAAACCTCAACCTTGAGCAAGAGCATGAGTTCTTAAAGGCAATCAATGATGATCTTCGCAAGAAAAGTTCTTCTTACATTGCCAAGCGTTTACTCTTATCTACTTACATGCCTCAAGTCAAGTCTAGTAACTAGAACAAGAAAGATTCTTCCTCTAGTAGTAACAATAATCATGCTAAATCCAATCTTGTTGCTTCTAGTAGTTCTCTTGATTCCACTAATGATTCTCTTAGCCAAGTTACACTTGAGAAAGAAAATAGCTTATTGAAGGGAATTATAGAGATAGGTGTTTACAAGAGCCTTGCTGGGAGTAAGCAATTCGAGGAAATTGTACGCAAGCAAGGAAGGCACCGGAAGAATCAAGGTGTTGGTTTTGAACGAAAGTTCAATGCCAATGGAGTTGAGTGGGAAGAAGATCAATACCCCAAGACGAAGTTTGTTCCTCAACAAGAGAAGTATGATCCTACTTCTTTCAAAGGGACACAAGCTGAAGATGATCTTCCACCACAAGACCACAAGCAAAAAGGCAAGGATAAGCTTCAAGAGGAGATTGATGCATTTGAAGAAGCTCCTAAGGCCTTGGTCAAGTGGGTTCCCAAGACTATATCAAGTTCTACTTCATCAAGTATGACTACAACTCTGAGGATTCCCATCAAGATGATGTGGATCCCGAAGAAGAAGAACTAGAGAGTTCTTGAGGGTGACTCCGCCAACATACTTCACTCTTATAATTTTGGCAAGAACAAGTGCAATCAACTTCCACATCTTGCACTAGTTCATGGAGTCACAAACCCTCTTGTTGGTAAGGCAAGGCACAAGGTAACCTAATGCTTTCATAGACATCATCTTGTGTGTGTGCATCACTCTATGTCTATGGATATCACTACAAAAAGAAGACACATCCGTGACATTTTGGGCCGAATGAATTTTTTTTTCTGTCATACATATGACACTTCTATGACGATAATTGTGACAAAACCCGGTATCATCATAGATGTGGTGGGCTCCTACTTCTATGACAAAAAATCATGACAGAAAATGGGCTTTTTGTCCTGGGCGGGCCGGAGACGCAGCTGCATGGCATTCTTTGGGCCGTCCATGATGGAAAAAACTGTGGTAGAAGCGAGGGGGAGGAAAATTTCGGGGAGTTGCCGGTTACGGTGGGAGGTCGGGGGCTGAGCGATGCGCATTTCTCTCATACACGTACGCGTGTGTGTGCGAGGCGTTGGCTCTAACTGAACCCGAGCGAGGCGTTGGGCTCTAACTGAACTCGAGCGATTGCACTGCAGGCTACGCGTTACTGAACCCGAGCGATCAATCGATGGCTGTGAACTGAACCCGATGGAGCAATTCCTTTGCTTCTACTGCTAACTGAAGCCGATCGATTGG
>NC_041381.1:321274898-321293696 GCF_002162155.2 Triticum dicoccoides | reverse complement strand
GGATGAACAACAGACGGTGGAGGGGTGGCCGTGGAGGGGTGGTTGAACAGGACCCCGTGGTGTGGAGGGCTGGATGAACAGTAGATGGTGGAGGGCTGGATGAACAGTAGACAGTGGAGGGGTGGTTGAACAGTAGCCGGTGGAGTAGCGCGCGGTGGAGGCTGGATGAACAGGAGCCCGTGGAGGCTGGATGAACAGGAGCCCGTGGAGGCTGGAGGAGGTCGACGGTAGCCCGTGAAGGCTGGAGGAGGTCGACGGTGGAGATGAACAGTATCCCGTGGAGTCCCGTTTTGCGGTACGCCACACCCTTCCCGATGAACAGGACCCCCCTTTTCGACCGTAGAAGGTCTGTTTCGTCCGTTTTGCGGTACGCCACACCCCTCCTGATCTACAGGACCCCCATTTCGACCGTAGGAGGTCCGTTTCGTCCGTTTTGCGGTACGCCACACCCCTCTCGATCAACAGGACCCCCGTTTCGACCGTAGGAGGTCTGTTTCCTCCGTTTTGCGGTACGCCACACCCCTCCTGATCAACAGGACCCCGTTCCGAATGTAGGAGGTCCGTTTCCTCTGTTGTGCGGTACGCCAGGCCTCGTTTCCATCGCCTGTTCCGTCCAAGCCGGTTGGCTCGCACGCGTTCCGTTGCCTCCCGATGAACACGATGCATTCCGTTGCCTCCCCATGAACACGACGCATTCCGTTGGCTCCCCATGAACACGATGACGATGTTGTTTCTCCGTTCCGACCCAGCCATGTACGTATGCACGAGTAGGCATTCGAGACCCTGCCCGTATGTACGTATGTGGCCGTATTTACTTTCTTGCACCCTCGCCGCTGTACGTACGTGTACATGCTACGTGCACGCCTCTACTATGACACGTGCGCGCCTCTACATCGACCAGTATGTACATACACATTCGCGACCAGAATGACAACGCTACGTACGCTTCGACCAGGTGGGTCCCGACTGTCAGGCACTTCCTTGCCTGTGAAGATGTAGCTGGTGGGTCCCAGCAGTCAGGGGGGCAAATCGTTTTGTTTTTTTTTTGCCCGGACGCACTTCCTTGTGTGCGAAGATGTAGCTGGTGGGTCCCAGCAGTCAGGGAGGCGAATCATTTTTTTTGCTCGGACGCACTTCCTTGCGTGCGAAGATGTAGCTGGTGGGTCCCAGCAGTCAGGGGGGCGAATCGGTTTTTTTGCCAGGACACACTTCCTTGCGTGCGAAGGTGCAGCTGGTGGGTCCCAGCAGTCAGGGGGAAACATTTTTTTCGCGAAATACGGTGGCCTGTCCGGTGGGTCCCCGCTGTTAGGTGGAGGAGTAATTATTTTCCACGTAATAAGGAGGCACTTCCTTGCTGCGTCCGTGGACCCAGCTGTCAGCCTCTCCACATACAGTCCACGTCCGATGGAAGTCGTTCCTTGACCATGTTGACCACGCCGCGCCGAGAGCACCAGGGCGATGGATGACGGCGAGGCCTAGGAAGGGGACGACGGGGAGCCGGGGAAGACGCGGCAGTGGAAGCCCGCGCGGAGAGGAGTACGAGGGTTCACTGGTTCGGCTGCGGTGTGAGGCTGCCGTCGCCGCAGGGCCTGGCCAGCGGTGGGAATAGTAGGGGCGGTGAGGCCTCCGCGGTAGCACATCCGGCCACGGGAAGCAGGAGCATGCAACACGACCGGCGCTGCTTTGGGCGGCTGGAGCAAGAAGACCAGAGGTTGAAGAAGCACTACGGCCGTTGGATGGACATCGTACGGTCACTGGAGCTAGAATCGTTTATATTGACTAAGTTGACAAAGCCCTCCGTCCCTGTCAACTTAGTAGGCCCACAAGTCAGCCTCCCACCAAGGTGGGTCCCAGCTAGCAGGGGGGTATTCATTTTTTTGTGCGTAATAAGGAGGCACTTCCGATGGGTCCGAGCTGACAACAGGGGGAACTTTTTTTTTGCGAAATACGGTGGCCCGTCGGGTGGGTCCCAGCAGTCAGGGGCAAACGTTTTTTTCGTGAAATACTGGTGGCCCGTCCGATGGGTCCCTGCTGTCAGGTGGAGGAATAATTATTTTCCGCATAATAAGGAGGCACTTCCTTGCGGCTACCGTGGACCCAGCTGTCAGCCTCTTCACGTACAGTATTCTTCCGATGGAATTCGGTCGTTGACCACATTGACCACGCCGCACTGAGAGCACCACGGTGGTGGATGACGGTGAGGCCTAGGAAGGGGACGACACGGAGCCGGGGAAGACGCGGCAGTGGATGCCCACGCGGAGAGGAGTACAAGGGTTCACTGGTTTGGCTGCGCTGCCGTCACCGCAGAATAACAGGGGGTGTGTGTGAGTGTAGTGGAGGGATGGCCTAGCCAGCGGTGGGAGTAGTATGGAGGCGGTGAGGCCTCCGCGGCAGCACAGCCAGCCACGGGAGGCAGGACCAGGCGACACGACCGGCGCTGCTTTGAGCGGCTGGAGCAAGAAGACTAGAGGTTGACGAAGCACTACGACCGTTGGATGGACATCGTACGGTCACTGGAGTTAGAATCGTTCATATTGACTAAGTTAACAAAGCCCTCCGTCCCCGTCAACTTAGTAGGCCCACAAGTCAGCTTCACACCAAGGTGAGTCCCAGCTAGTAGGGGGGTATTCATTTTTTTGTGCGTATTAAAGAGGCACTTCCGGTGAGTTTGAGCTGACAGCGGGGGGGGGGGACGTTTTTTTCGCGAAATACGGTGGCCCGTCCGGTGGGTACCAGTAGTCAAGGGGGAAACGCTTTTTTTGCGAAATAAGGTGGCCCGTCCGGTGGGTCCCTACTGTCAGGTGGTGGAATAATTATTTTGTGCGTAATAAGGAGGCACTTCCTTGCGGCCGCCGTGGACCCAGCTGTCAGCCTCTCCACGTACAGTACTCTTCCGATGGAAGTCCGTCGTTGACCAGGTTGACCACGCCGCGCCGAGAGCACCAGGGTGGTGGACGACAGCGATGCCTAGGAACGGGACGACGCGGAGTCGGGGAAGACACAACAGTGGAAGCCCGCGCGGAGAGGAGTACGAGGGTTCGCTGGTTCGGCTGCGGTGTGATGCTGCCGTCGCCGCAAAATAACAGGGGGTGTGGGTGAGCAGAGGGATGGACTGGCTAGCGGTGGGAGTAGTATGGGGGCGGTGAGGCCTCCGCGGCATCACATCCGGCCACGAGAGGCAGGAGCAGGCAGCACGACCGGCGCTGCTTTGGGCGGCTGGACCAAGAAGACCAGAGGTTGAAGAAGCACTACGGCCGTTGGATGGACATCGTACGGTCACTGAAGGTAGAATCCTTTATATTGACTAAGTTGACAAAGCCCTTCATACGCTCCAACTTAGTAGGCCCACAGGTCAGCCTCCGAAACGGTGCGCCCCAGATGTCAGGGGGAGGAATCATCTTTTGGGCGGCCGAAGCTAAGAATATCCAATATTGAAGAAGAAGCACGACATCCGTTGGATAGACATCCAACAGCCACTGCTGCTAGAACCATGTGTTGACTATAATAAGTTGACAAAGCCTTGCATATGCGTCAACTTATTTTTTTAGGGGATGCGTCACTTAGTAGGCCCACAAGTGTGTGGCAGAGAACTTATAGCCCATTTGCATTTTGTAAGAATGT
Source organism: Triticum dicoccoides (assembly GCF_002162155.2). Taxonomy (NCBI): domain Eukaryota; kingdom Viridiplantae; phylum Streptophyta; class Magnoliopsida; order Poales; family Poaceae; genus Triticum; species Triticum dicoccoides. The sequence goes on along the minus strand of NC_041381.1, from coordinate 321,290,075 downwards.
ACAACCCATTTTTGAATTCTAATGGAATTTACAACAGCCCATTTACAGTTTGTTAAAAGTACAACCCGTTTTCTAGCTAGGACAACGATTAATAATTTCAACCAAGCGTTGAAGACAGAATTCAATAAAATTTCCCACATTTTGATGGGATCCAAAATATTTTTATCCCGAAATTTCTAGTCAGATTAAATATAAATTTGTATTACGTAAAAATCCAACGAACCATTGCGCGCGCAACAATGAAAATTTAAGATTTTCAAAATCCATAAATAATATTTTATAAACTAATTTCATGTTTGGTGCATATTTTTATAGTTACGGCCCAGTTTTTATAATTACATCCCATTTATTATTTTTAAAGCCCACTTTTCCTGTTAAGCCTAATGCATCCCTCCTAGGAAAGATTTGTAGCCCAGCGGGGCAGAGAATAACAAGTTGACCTTGCCTGGGTATTCCTCAAAAAGACGTATAGCTGGGCTAGCCATTTTCATCTTGAAAAAAGTAGTATCTGGGCTGGATATCTGGCCTGGGCTAGACGGGCCATAGCCTACCCAGTTAATACCCTGCTCTCCTATGAACAACAATGAAATCATCGCCAAGAAAAACTCTACAGTGCTCACGCCTCAAAACACAAGTACTGCTCGAGCTGCTTGGTCCCAGCTGTCGGCTGCACCTTGTGCAATTCTCTCGTTTATATTGACTACATAGGTTGACAATGGTGTGGGACCGTGATGTCAGGAAACCAGGAGAAAGCAAAAAAAATATAGTTGTACATAATAAGGAGGCACTTGCGTACGTACGGCTATGACCCTAGTGGGTCCCTAGTGTCATCGAGTCAAAATGAAGTAATCTCCTGAATCCTCATGTTCGTTGACCATGTTAATAATGCTCGGCGCCACGGCGAGCGCAATAACTCGAAGGACAATGGAGAGGGCCTCACGGGCCCTACGGAGGTCTGATACAGCGCCCGCTGCTCATTCAGGAAGCCAGGATCATCGGACACCTATGAGCACCTTCGAGAAATTGAGACGACATGAAACGGTAAGGCCGCGCTTGGGAGCTCTGGTTTATTTCAAACCTGTATTAACATACAAGTGTAATTTACTCATCATCGGAAGGCCCGAGGTCTGTAAGTAAAACCGGCAGGTTACGTGTGTAATTTGAGAGACCAGTGTATATTTTACGAGCATTGCTATATGGACAACATTACCAAACGATACATGCACGACGTGCGTATCATGCCATCCATGGGCAAGGCTGAAATAGTAGCTCACGACTGGATTAGCAATCGTCCGAGTGTCGTTCAACGTTTTTATCGTGTGTGAAGTACTTCCGATATTTTACTAGTCGAAATCGACCAACCAAGCGCCTTCACCCGAGACCATCTGCTTTAATTTACAAGCGGTTTTGGTTGGAAAACGACGATCCAATCACGGCCTAATATCATCAGTTGGTCGGAAGATCATATGGTTTCACGTCTAACCTACCCAACATGTCATATAGGCTATGAATGAAACATCAGACGATGAACTTCTTACGCACGGAAACAACAGAAGAGGATGATCTTCTTAACAAGCAAATCACTGGCATTAGATCGACATGCAAAATAATATGAAGCATTATTCTCAGGAGGCACGATGAACAGCTCGTGATGCCGCATGCCACAACATTCCAAGCTCAACTTTGTAATCAAACACAAGGCCTGGCATTACATAGACAATATTCAGAACAAACTCTTAACACAAGAATATCTCAGCAGAGTAACTATTTACTTCTAAACTGAACACAGGAATAGGAAAAAACACTCGACGCTGCTCACAGCAAGGGCGTCCCACTCAAAAATATCAAATGCATGTCTTCTGGCTAACATCAATGAGCAAATTTTTACAAGGTTTTCCAATTCCAATATATTAAACTAACGTCTTCTTGCTAACATCAATGAGCAAATTTTGATAAGGTTTTCCAATTCCAATATATTAAACTAACGTCTTCTTGCTAACATCAATGATTAAACTTTGACAAGCTTTTCCCATTCAAAATATGTAATGCCTATGATCGTGTCCTGTCTTAGCTTCTTGTACTTGTTTGGGCACTTTTTTCCCAGGGCACTCCACGTGTTGTTAAATTGCCAATGGTCTCTGCAGACTAGTCATGTCACCGGTGTCTAATAATACTCTGTAAAGCTTCTTGGTCATTCCTTCTGTAATGTACCGCAACCAGTGACTGCTTCTTTCTGCAAAGTGGAACGACCAACTGGATCCAGTAACGCAGCAGTTTGCCTTGGACACATTGGCTCCTTTTGTGCAGTTCAACTAAAATCGAAGCCGGAATAAAACCGAGCTTTAATTTTGATATCCCTGTAAGCAACAATAGGTATAAGGGAAACAATTACTGAGAAATAATGGTTGATGACTTGTCTTAATGGGAAACAAAGCAGGAGAGTAGCAATTTTCCATCAGTGTGATTCATTCATATTGACTGAGACATTATCTTAACAATGCCTTGGTTCAACATGTATAAAGAATGGCAAAGCAGAAAAGTACCATTCCTAAAACAATGCAACTGATTCATTTTTAAAGAGACATCATCTTAACAATACCTTGGTTAAACATGTAGAAAGAACTACAAAGCAGGATAGTACCATTCCTAACAAGTGTTGCAGTTTTGAACTAAGATTCAGTAGTTAATTAATTCTGAGAGTGGCATTGCTTAATTTTACCTGCGGCATTAGATTAACGAAAAGCATAAACAGTTCCAGGGGAGAGTGGGCGCAACAACAATATGTGCTTCCATCTACTTATAAAGGGGGTAATGCAGAGTCTGTTGTAACAAAGCAACAAGCATCATGTCTGGGTTGGTCCCATTTTTGTTCACTACTTAATGGGAAAAGACAGCAATACAATAGCTTCAATTCAACATTTATATAAAACAGTACCAATACAAGTAGCACGACATCTCAAAGCACACTGCACAATCATGTGGATGAAGGCCTGTACTGACCTTTCATGAGAACACCAGGATAAAATATGAATCTGCTAACATGAATAGGAAATCCAATCTCCTTTTGTGCAGTTGCAATGAAATCAAGCAAAGTGTTTCACGTAGCGAAGCAAAATGTTGCAATAGCAACAAGTTAAATAGATATCATGTGGTTGAGACCAAGATTTGAAACAACTCGACAGGAACACTGGAAACAAATCTCGATCTCCTTTTGTGCAGTTCGACCAAAATTAAGCAAAGTCACCGGTGTGACATTCAAGTTGATCTGCACAAAACACTCTTAAAACATAAGTGTTTCAAGTAGCGAAGCAAAATGTCGCAATAGCAACTAGTTGAATCGATACCCCTTGTTTTAACAGAGGCAAAGAAGGAAACAATTACTTGCCGATAAAGGAGGATGAAACAAACGGTGACAGAAAGAAGCATCTAACTTATCTTGGATGGAAAACAAAGTAGGATAGTAGCATTTCTAAAACGGCTGCATTGATTCATATTAACAGAGACACTCTCTTGAAACAACATTCGTTAAAAAAATGTAATTTACTTTTAACAGTGGCATTGCTTCAATTTTCTGGCGGCATTCTTAGAATAGCTGTATGGGACATGCTAGCACCATGTGCGTCCACACGTATAAATGGGTGATGCAGAGTATGTAGCCAAGCAGCATATCTGTGTTGGTCCCATATTTGTTCTCTTTGAACTTACAGATGTGTGTACTGGGTTACCCCCTTTTTCCCTTTTCGACCAACAAAGCGGCTGGATAGCCAGTCTATACTACTTTTCCTCCCTCCTTTCCTCATTGAACCACGTCCTAGATTCATGCTCCACCCCACCGCACCTTTCTTTCCTCTTTGAACCAAGACCTAGATTCGACTACAGATCGAAAAAGATCCACATGCAGCTAGAGCAATGACGGTTTCAAAGAAACTTATACCTTAGGGTCTCCGAGATGTGGCAAGGCGTGCGGCGGGAGGCCGGATCTGCCCACACTACGTACGACAGTGAGGAAGAAGGGGTCGGTGGCCCTCCCACACAGGCGCTGGGTGAAAGAGAACAGCGCAGCTGGCAGTGGATTGCCTCCCTCGCCGAAGGCGATAGAGTTAACGCTGCACCTCCTCCCCTTCCCGGTGCGACGGGATATGGACGCCTTCTTCACCAGCTGTGAGGGGGGAGAGAGAGACAAGAGGCCAACGCAGTCTTTTTTAGATCTGGTGAAGAGAGGGTGAGAGACTGTGAATATAGCAAACCCTAGCAAATGAACGCTGAGCCTCCAGCGTGTAACATATATGTATTGCGGCGAGCGTGTGGAGAGTGCAAACCCTAGCGAACAAGCGCTGAGGCTCCCACTTATATACATACTAATGTAGTACGGACTGAGCTCCGGTGCCTTCACTCCATCTGCTTTTGGCTGTATGACAGGTGAGCCAGCCACATTTTTGGCTCACCTGTCATAAACCCAAAGGCAGGTGCACTAAGTCAATGAAGCTGCGTCCATATAGTACTCTCGTGTGTATACGACTAATATAGAGTGGAGTGGTTTTCTTATTCTCTCCATAACAATCGTTTTAAATTGTGTAAGTACGAAATGAAACTCTTTATTTAATATACAGTCAAGAAAACTAGTACTACTTCCGATGAACTAACGATCCATGCCCACGCGTCCTGGTCGCACTTCCTGTCCTTCACGTGTGGTACACTACCCTCCCTTAAGTGAACAACCACACATGCGCCAAATTATCGGAAACGTGTGAGAGTGTGTACAAATAAAGAATTTTAATTTCAATTATAGGAAAGGTTTGAGAGTATTACAAAGTTTGACTTCAGTCAAATCTAATATGCGGAGTAAATAAAAATGGAGGGCTACTACGTCCATCCAGGTTTTTAGTCCACACCATTTTTAAATCAAAGTTAATAGCCGGACAAATTAAATTACAGGGGAGCTGGAGACAAAGTTGTGAGAAGGCTTAGAAATCAATACAAAACTTATGCTCTTAGTACCAACGTCGATCCTTCTTCGAGAAACATTTGGTTGATAGCCAATTGTGTGATAAAATTGCACCAATGTGAAAGACGACTGCGTCTCCAACGCAACCAAGGTGAACTGGCGAAGGCTATCATCTTTGTGCGTAACAAGCAAAGAGCACTGATGGAAGACAGCTTGTTTTTCATTGAAAATCGATCAGCTTCACCACCCGACGCAACCATGAGGCGCAACCATGAGCATCGATAGGTCATCGTGGTGATGCATCATCCATTTGGCATCAAGTTTGGGTGAGGCACCTATGAAGTTCGACAAATCCTCAGTGTGGTCTGTTTCTTCTTAGTAATCAAGCTTGAGGAAGGAAGAACCACGTGGCAGAGGACAGTGAGGCGGAACAACAATGGCCATCCAAATTTGTGCAGTTCCACTAAAATTGAGGAAGCATGCCCGGATATGGAGACACGCATCGCTGTTTCCAAAAATATAAAAAATGGTTAATGAAAAGTACACCAACAAACAGAAGCATCATAATTATATCTTGATGGGAACTAAACCAGGATACCCGAGAAAAAAGCATTTCTTCATAGTGATAGTACTACCACCATATGGACAATGACCGCACAACCACCATGTACTTTTTGTCAAAACAACATGTATACCTCCACCAAGGCATAAATCAGGACAACTTTTCGAGTGGCACTTCCTCTATAATAGTACTAGTAGGTGATGTTGGACCAGCTGACGAACCCTAGCTACTATGCATGGGGAGCTGGGAGTAGTCGCATAGAAGAAAAACCACACGCAGCGACCTGAGGAGCTGGACTAGTACAAGAAGTTATACCTCTAGTGGGCGAGATGTCATTTAGGCGGGCGGGCGGGATCTGCCCACACGACGGCAGCGAACAAGGGCGCGGAGGATCTTCGTCTGCGCCAGCGCCGGCTCTGAGAGGACGGTGCACATCGGCTCCCTCCGTCACCGATGGCGACAACGTCAACGTTGCACCTCCTCACCTCCCGCAGCGGACGGGATTCAGCCGGATCTGTGACCACCGGTGAGGAGAGAGATAGACTGGACACTGTCATCTTGTTTTGATATGGAGAGGGTGAGAGAGCGAGACACGAGAAACTCTATCAAACAAGAGGCTATAATGGAGTAAAAAAATCTCTCCATAGCAGTGGTTTAAATAGAATACGCGCGTTCCCGGAAAAAAGAAACGAAAACTGGCTGACAAGTTTTTAAGGGTCTGTCTAGGACACATCTAGATGTGACATAGTTATGTCACATCTAAGTTGATGTCCACTCCGTTTGTGGTCTATTTTTTTTCCTAGTTTTTTTTGTTTCTTGTTGCTACATTATATACTTGTGGGATCTTAGATGTGATATCCTTAAATAACATCTAGATGTGAATTAGACAAACTGATTTTCTAACGTACCAAGAAAGAAAACTCGATCAAAAACACGCCTCCGTTTCCAGGTCGCGAGAGTCGTCGCGCACACACACATAGACATAGACATGCATATTCGTGTTTACGTAAAATTCCATTTCCATCTCCATCTCTAATCATATTTGTCCAACTGGCACATTATTTATGTTGTTAATTATATACGCAGCAATATTAACGTACAACATCTCTTGTTTGCGCATGTCCGGACCGCTGCCACGGCCGGTCCTGACCAACCCGAACCCTCTTCATCACCCGCGCGTGCTTCCCGCACGAAACGGTCAGTGCCGCATTCATGCCCGGCCAGAGCGGATGCGACCTCTCACTGGCGCCGGCATTGAAGCGGCGCGCCGGCCGAGAGAGCGTCGCCCGCGCCGCTTTCGTGTGCACGCAGCTGCTCCGTGTTCAAAGGTCGCAATAGCCGACTACAACATGAATGTAAAAAGTTCTTGGGAGTCCGTGCTATAGCTAGCTGTCCTCCCCCAACTCGTCAATCTCTTCCAGTAGTGCTAGTAGTACTCCATGGCGCGATCCATCGATAAGCAGGCGGGAAAGTTATCATATACTCGGTTTGCGGTGAGTGGCATGCCGAGCGACCGTGTGGGGTCGAGCCGTGGAGGAGGGTGAGACACGAACACGACAGACGTGATTTAAACGTTGGTTTTGCTCGATGGCGCGATCCAACGAAATGAAACGTTGGTTTCTCTCCGTTTCCATTTTTTCTCCGGAAAAACGGAAACTTTCCAGTCCATTTTCATTCCTATTCCAAGGTTGCCCCATTACAACATTCCATCAAATACAAAGGAAAACTAACACGCATGCTGATGCATCTCAATGATTCACAGATCATAGCCAATATTTACTTCACAACTAAAGAAAAAAGTTGTGAGAGCGTGTACGAAAGAAAAACTACTGATGGGGTCAGTACAACTTAAACCCTAAACCCTAAACATGATTTAATTCCCTGGCCAGGTAGAACCTGTCGAAGGAAAGACGGCTGGCACCCTCGGATCATACGATGCTTTTGTGCAGCTCCACTAAAATCGACCTAAGCATCCCCGATGGCAAAGATATTGAAGAAGTGTGATTAGAATAATAGTACTGGCACTAGTTCATGAGCATAAACTCATCACAAGTAGAAGCCGGTAGAAGTAGAGAAAGATCGACATGGAGATGGAGCTACGGCAGTGGAGCAAGCCGGCTCCAAAAGGAAGATGGACTACCTGGGACGTCGAGCTGTAGCTAGAAGGGCGGTTGGGACGCGGCATCGGCCCATACCGCAGTGACCCCCGATTGGGACGCACCGACTATGGGTTTTCTCCCCCGCCGATGTCGACCGCGTCTACGCAGAACATTGTTCCCTTCCCCCAGCTGCGGGATCAGGCCCGTCGTTCTATGCTTGTGAAGAGAGCAACCTTAGCAAGCAGGCTTGTAGCTTAGGCTCCTGCTAGTGTATATATAGTAGTTTTCTTTTTCTCTCCATATCAACCATTTTATATTGCGTACGTGTCATTCAAGAGTGAAATGATGGTTGCTTCTTCCGACTAACTTACTGTGTGACTTGACTGCTCCTTAGTGGCCCCTACATGTACCCCCCCTACGTGTATGCAACAGTGACACGTACACATGGACGCAAAAATGCGCGCGATGCCCTAATGCATGCATGTCCGAGCACACGACGGAACACACACGGTCACGCTAAGTGCTCAACCTACACGTGCATGCACACACATACTCATTTAGGGTGAGCTAGTGACCGTATAAACACCGGAAAATATATATATTAAGCGCAATGAGCGTATTATGAAGTCCACTGACCATATTTTTACAAATATACAGTGACAGACAGTGTATTTATCTCGTTTGAAACTAATCCATATTAACCGGAGAGGAGGCAGTATGGACTAGCATTACTTGTGCGCGGTGGCTCGCAGGACAAGGAGAAACTTTTGACTAATGCAAGCTCTCCCTCGCTCAAGCGATGGATGTGCAACAATTAATTCGGTGTCAGATTGCCAGAAGCATACACTATACTACTAGTGCTACTATTGTTCGACTTCCGGAATAGGCGAACAGCCAAGCGCAAAGTTTACTAGTACTAGTACTACTAATATAGTCTATAAAGGTACGTACTATACTAGTACTAGGAACCGGATGGAGGAGCGTCTGCACTCTTATTATAATTTTAAAATGTGATAAAGCAATCTTCAACACATTTGGTTCTCTTCGAGGGTTCTCGCATGTGATAAAGGAAGTTGATTGCATGGAACACTCGCCACAATTCTCGCTTAATTCTGGCTCATATCCTGTTACAAATAGTAACGCTTGGTAATATTTCGTCTTTTTTGTTATTCAGCATGTAAACATGTCAGCAAACCTTGCGGCGCATCTTCGTGCGAACCGTGCTTGCTGCACTTTGAATGTGGCCGAGAGCTGGCTTGATGAAACACCTCGCTTCCTACTTCTTTTTTTGCGGGGTACCTCGCTTCCTAGTGACCAGTGTCTTGACTGATCGTCCTAAGAATTCTTATGTATGAATAAAGCTCTCTCATTTACCCGCAAAAAAGATTAAGCCATATTAACCGGAAAGGAGGGAGTATGGACTAACACTACTTTTTGATGTGCCCCGTCAACTCGCAGAACTAGGAGAAGCTTGCAGGACAAGGTGAAGCTCGCTTACGCCTTTTGACTAATGCAACCTACCCTCGGTGGACATGCATCAGTCCATTCGGTGTCAAATTGTCAGAGGCATACACTGTAGTACCCAACATGCGGAGTACCATCATTGTTCGACTTCACGAAGAGGCAAAGAGCCAAGCGAAGTAGTACGAGTAGTACTACTACTAGAACCACATGGTGGAGCATCTGTACTCTTTTTTTATCTCTGATAAAGTACAGGTTTATTCCGGAGAAGGGCAGAAAACGGCAGCCCAACATGTAATGAGTGATATCGATCAACCAACCATACTCGAATATATCTTGGCCTCCATGCGAGCCCGTCTGTGTGTTCTCGCTCCTCGTCTCTCTCAAGGAACGGCGGGTTGGCTCTTTGCCGTCATTGAGATCGGTTTGCTCACACTCCTATCCCACATGTCAGTGATATGCCAAGAGGAGGTGCGTTGACCGACTGGCCATACGCATACTTGGTTTTGAACCTTCATACCACTCCTCCCTCCGTCACAGTTTACAGGGCGCGCTTCATTATGATGCATTTCTCTCAATGCATTTCCACCACCAGAGAGACTTTAGACGCGTTTGGTTTAATGCTCAATCAATTAGGGCGTGGTAACCGCAATCAAGTCCACAATTTTCTCTCCATGTACTCTGTACTACTACGGAGTGGAGTAAGTGCATGCATGTGTGTACCCGGGGTGGAAGCACTGCATGCATGTGCGTACGCATTATTCCCTCTAGTAATAGACGCCGTGCTATAACTATCAATGCTATTTTTCAGGCCGATCGCTAGTCGCCTTGGTCCCACAGATCTTTTTTCTTTTTTCTGAAGCGCGCTGTATAAACAGTGACGGATGGAGTAGTATGAGCGGATTCAAAGAAGAGCATATTGATGGTTGCTTCTTCAGAGCAACTTACAGTGGGAAAGGTGGGGCTTACGATTTGACTGCTCATTACTCACTATTAATGCGGTGCAGCGACCGGGCTGAGTCTCCCATGCGGTTGTGCACTACCCCCTCGGTTCTTAAATATACTCCGGAGTATATTTGTCTTTCTAGAGATTTCAACGAGTGACTACTCAAATATTTGTCTTTTTAGAGATTTCAAATGGACTGGCACATACGGATGTATATACATATTTTAGAGTGTGGATTCTCTCATTTTGCTCCGTATGTAGTCACTTGTTGAAATCTCTAGAAAGACGAATAGAATATTTAGGAACGGAGGGAGTACACATATGAAGCAAAATGAGTGAATCTACACTCTAAAATATGCCCGTTTGAAATTTGTAAAAAGATAAATATTTAGGAATGAAGGAGTATAATTTTGTGCATGGCACATGGACCCGGATGATGAAGAGGCTTCTGGCAATGCTATCAAGCTTCCATCATTTGTTTACATAATTGACGTACTATACAAATAATTTTCCAGCGAGACATGAAATTGTACAATGGTGTGAGCTTTCAGCTTCTGTTTCGTGTCTTGCCATCGATGCTCTTACGGAAACAATAAAAAACTAACTTCCTTGCTAATGCATGTCAATTATTAGCAGATCAGAGCTAATAATTACATCACAACTGATGACAGAGTTGTGAGAAGGTGTTAAATTGAAATTGATCCATGCTTTCATTGGCAGCAACGTCCCCCCAGCTTGTCTAAATCAACAAGGCATGTTGGGAAAAAAGTAGCTGTCTGGAGCATGCAACATTCCGATCATTTTGTGCAGTTCCACTAAAATAGAGCTGAGCGTCCCTGTTCCAAAGATACTAAGTATGATTACGATAATAGAGGACTGCTGATGAAACAATAAACACATAAATAGAAGTCGGTCACCTTTGCAGTCTCTCTTAAGACTAACTAGTTGGAGAAGATTAGGCTCGGAGTTGGATGAGGAGGATAGAGCAAAACCAATCTCCCTTTGTGCAGTCGCACTGAAATGTAGAGACGTTGCCCATGTGACATTTTAGTACAACTGCACCAAACACTCTTAAGAAAAAAGTGATTTGTGCAGTTCACCAAAAGGTCACAATAGCAACGAGGTGAAACGGATAGCCCTGTTTGCAAAAAAGAGGTAGAAAGGAAACAATTACTGGCCAATAATAGTTGATGACACATGCGACGGCAAAAAAGAAGCATATTCCTTGCCCTAAGGGAAGACAACAACACAGTTGTGTTTGTCTAAAACGGTGTTAGGATGAGAATGCAATATGGAAAGTACGCTGGACGAGCTACGTTTTGGGCAAAGAACTATGGAAGATCCACATGCAGCGATGTGGGAAGACGGGCAGTGGAGCAAGGCTGGAGGGGATACCTGGAGGTCGTCGGGATGTAACTAGGTGAGCGGTGGCGGGCGGAATCTGCGAGCAGGTGGCGTAGGCCCTGCCGCGCCGGAGCTTGGTCAGAGAGAACGGCGTGTACCGCAGATCGGGACGTGCTGCTTCGGCGCCATCGAACGGAGAAACGATGCACTTCCTCCCTTTCCCCCGGCGGACGGGATGCGGCCGGATCAGTGACCAACGATGAGAGAGAGAGAGGCCACCGCACTCCCTTTCCCCCGGCGGACGGGATGCGGCCGGATCAGTGACCAACGGTGAGAGAGAGAGAGAGGCCACCGCAGCCTTGTGTGAGATACTCTGAAGAGCGACAAACCAAGCACGCAAGGCTCCATTTATATAGTGAGCGGACTACCTTTTTCTCCATAAAAATTGTTTTATATTCTGTGTACGTGCCATTGAGCGCTATAACTTTATTTAAAAATAACGCGGGAACGCGTCAAGTCGAACTTTGTTTCGTGCAGGCGTGGTACACGACCTCCCTAGGTAAACAACCGCTACAGGCGTTCAAATTAGCACGTGGGCTGCCATTTCATAAAGAAATGAGCTCCACCGTGTACCCACGCGGGTGTGGCTGGGCACGAAGCGTGAGTACGTGCACGGTGCACCTATTCTCTTCTTGTATACGTACACCACCTACGTGGGGTTGTGTGAGAGAGATACAAACCTAGAGAGATATAGTGTGTGGGTTCTTGAGAGTTTTTTTGGGGGGGTGGGGGTTCAATCAAAAAATGTAACATATGCAATGTGTGTGAAATAGAGTCCTGGATATAACATATATATAGAGGGGGCGATCCACGAGAAGAGAGTGGAGGTATCACCGGCTTGAGGTGTCCATAGAATCGAAAAGAGAGATGATGTGTGTGTGTGCACGCGTGATCGATAAAGAGTGCCATCGAATTTGTGTGTGCCCACGTCAAAGATATAGAGTGGCTGGCCTACTGGAATGTGAGAGGGGACATGTGCAGTTTGTCTTTGTGGCATGGATACCTACCTGCAGCGCTCGACTATCGATGTGTGGTGGGGGAAGAGGGAGGCCCAATTAACTATAGAGGTACAATGGCTGGTATATGTGTGGAGGAGGAGAGAGGCCTACCTCATGTATTAAGGAGATCGATCTGCCTCATGTATTAAGGGAGATCGATTGGCATCCATGCATATGTGTAGGAGAGGAATAAGGTTGGGAGAGAGAGAGAGCTAGAATGTTGGAGGGGGTGGTAGTGGAGTTGCTTCTAACAAATGGTGGGATAGGCTTGCTAGACAAACGGAGGGCACACCCGCAATATTAATAAGAGAGGAGATGGTTGCTTGTTGTCTGTGCACGTGCGTGTGAGAGACGGGTCAGGAGGCATGCACAAATGATGAGGGGGGACGATGTGGCCGTGGTAAGCAGACATAACTACATAGTAAGATCAATTGCCCTTTGTTAGACAAAGGAGAGACATAACTTGTGAGGTACGTCGATCGATGGGGGGGGTAGTTAAAGTCGATCCAGGTATATGTTGGGAGATCGATCGGTATACATGCATGTGTGTGTTAGAAGCAAACGAGGCACGAGGAGAAGGATAGAGATAGAGGGATGCATGTAGGAGGTGGTACGAGAGGCATACTATATCGAGCGGGGAGGAGTGTGCGAGTACGAGAACGATGAAAAGAGTGATGGGAGTGAGGCATGGACGGTGACAAGAGAAGAGGGGAAGCTTGTGTTTGTGCTAGGCACACCTGGCTAGAGAGGCATATCGATCGATGTGTGCCGTAAAGAAGGAGCTGGGGGGCCTACACACACTGTGGGTGAACGACCTAAAGTGAAAAGACGAATTTGCGCAATGGAGCTAGAGAATGCTGAGGGAGGGTGAGAGGGATGCGGGCGTGTGCATGCACAAGAGAAAGTTAGCGCTAGCTACAAAGATAAGAGGGTTGTGTGGGTGTAAAAGATGAATAGAGATCATATATACTTCATTATAAAAAGCGAATTCGGATATTTGAAGAATTTATCATAGTGTTTTAAACCGACGCATGTGTGAATATATATAATGGTGATACACATGGTGTGTTTATGAACATGTTATACTACATTTAATATATTTTATCTCTACTCTTATAAAAAAAATGGAGTTGTTGATGATGGTGTGCCTGCCATCCTGCATTATAGGCCGTCCGATTTATATCTGGCGGATAGCAAGGAAACTATGATGGTTGAAGTTGGCAACAATCATGATGGTAGATTCTTATTGAAATAGAGAAACGAATTCAAATTTAGTTTGAATTGCAGCGGTAGTATAGACATTTGGAATGCACTAAAATGTTGGTATGAGTAGGTTACATGCATTATACAGCAAGCGAAAAAATTTAATCAGACATAACATGGATTCATACTCCCTCCTTCCATCTATATAGGGCGTAATGAGATTTTTAAGGCCGCCTTTGACTATTGACAAGATTAATAGTACATGACATGCACAATGTGAAAATTGTATCATTGAAAGAACCTTTCACAGACGAAGTTAATGGTGTGCTTTGTGTAAGTTGCATGTCGTATATCATTACTCTAATATTTGGTCAAAGTTAGCATCGAAAAACGCATTAGGCCCTATATAGATGGAAGGAGGGAGTATCTTTGAATAGCATTTGTATAGTAAAATGGGGCAAGACTCTCTCTTTGTGTGGTGTGAATTGTTTTATTTTTTTCGTTTTCTTTTTTGTTCAGGGCAGTGCGAATTGATTTGGTACGTACAACTACAATATTTCTACAGGTTAGGCTTGTCCCTAAAATTCAACCCACGTCTTGTTATATCCCGAAAATTTAGATACCGTGCTCCCAAAACTGGCGCCTTCACAACCCGCGCCTTGCTATCCCGAAATTACAACGCGCGCGAAAACTCCCTCCAGCTGCCAAATCCCGACACGTGAAATCCCCCTTCTAACCCTGAGCCGAAAGGGCCGCTAGTTCAAATCGGTGGGGGGTACTTTTGTAACACACACTACATTTTGGACAAGCGCGTCCTTAAGTCATGCTTCACCCCCTCCCATCGCCCCCTTTTCGCCATTCGAAATCCCAGGCCGCCATAACCTCTCCGCTCCAACCGCGAAACCCCACCCTCCTCCGTCCGCGACGTCACCGCTGCCCAGCCGGAGCCTCTTCCCCGACGACGTCGTCCACCGCAATAGCTTGACGTTCCTCGTCCACCTCCCCGGAGGAGGATCCGTCGTCCATCTCGCCGTCCCGGCGGTTCAGCCGCCCCGTCCTCCACCTTCAAGGAGCTGCTCTGACGATCGCCTCGTCTATCGCCGGCTGCTCCATCCCCACAGCGCCACCTTAACCTACTCCACCGGAACCGCAGCATCCTCACCGACTCCTCGGACGAAGCCGAGGCCTACTCGGCACCACCAAAGAGGTTGTACACTCATCGCGTCGCACCTTCTCCTTGACTCGACCTCCCGGCGCCGACGGTGCTCCATGCCGCACCCCCATGGAGCGGATACCTGGAAGCCGGCGCCGCTGGTGACATATCCATGGCGGCTCTCCCCCAGTACGAGACCCCTTTGGTGGCGGTGTCCATACCAGCCGGATCTGCTGCTGCTACTCCGGCTATCGCTCGCTCGCTCGTGCTGCTGCTGCTGCTCCGGCTCTCACTCGATTACTCGCTCGCCCAGCTGCTGCTGCTGCTCTCCCCCTTGCTCGTGCTGCTGCTCTGCTTTGATTAAGCCACACTTCAGTCGACTGAATCGACTTTTGGGTCAGTCGAC
>NC_041381.1:321235215-321274531 GCF_002162155.2 Triticum dicoccoides | reverse complement strand
TGCAGCGGGGACTGGGGCTTGCTGGGGAGGTACCCCGCTATCTATCTTAGGGTTCAGGGTGGGGGCGGGGGGCCTAGAGGGCTGGCCGAGGCGGTGGTGGCGAGTTGTTTCGGGGCGGCGAGGCAGCGCTGGGGCCGGCGGTTCGGCCGGTGGTGGCTGGCGGCTCAGGGGGGGTGCAAGTTGAAGATGAACTGCAGGCCCTCCCTAAACTACATGTCAAGTGCCTCTCTGCTACCATTGCGTCCAGTTTCAACAGTAGCATTCAGACTCCACAGTAAATTTGAGTTTCGACAGTTAAGTTCAGAGTCAACAGTTTTTACCTCATCTGTCGTAGTCAGGTGGTTTTTGGTGATGTTAATTTTACATCCATTTTACATCATCTATTGGAGATGCTATTAGAATCCCACTTGAGATTGACGATGTCTGTCTTGTGCTACTTCAGCCTTGACGTCTTATGGCTCACCGGAGCTGCTCCAACGACAGAACGATCCATCACAACAGAGCAGTGCCCTGGACGCCGTCTACAAATTCCTCAGATCTACCTCCACACCTCCGACAGCCACCTCTGCCTCAACTGCTTCAGCGACCAACCCAATGATGCTGAGGTCGACACGTCTACGGCAAAGAGGTTGTACACTTGTTGCATCACTTATTACTATACATTCATGTCGATCCATTAGGGCTATTTTGGTTCAACAAAAAAACGTCGATCCACTGGTTGTTACTATCACTCTAAATCTCTGCATGCCCTCCTTACAGAATCTCACCATACTTTTTTCGTATGCATGTTAGATATTGTACATAGTCATGCTGAACATGTAGAGAAAAAGAGAAGAGTTTTGTGCGGCAATACAATGTCATGCACACATCGCTCCATGGTGGGTTCAATGGCAAACCCTCCCCACCCCTCTCTAGATTGTAATCCAGAGGAAGATATCTGTTCTGAGGCGTATTCAGATGCCGATGACCACTCCTATTTACCCCCCAAGGTGTTTGCTCTACCTTGGCATGATGATGTTAGTCATATCATGCATATGTTGCCTTGCAGTGCCTACTTTTGACATCATATATGTCATCTTCTTAGTTTAGACATGTTCTGTAATGCCACCAGTTTAGTTCCTATATCATATATGGGAATTATGCAGTCTCATGTCTTTTAGCCAGCCATAATATATGTGAAATGTGCAATGCCATCCTGTTTAACCAGGCATAATATATTTGAATGACATCTTGCCTATCCTTTTCTTCATTACATTTCCATTTGTTGACAATGTTTGTACATTAAACTACTCTTCCTGTGAATCAGCCATTTGGGTGGGAGATGGAAAAATCTGGAGTGAAAACAAGGCCTTCAGAGCAGACAGTGCTACTTGTCAAAGCAGATCTCTTGTTGGGTCCCGATAGCTCCTCAGAGATGGATTCAGAGACAGATGACCAGTCCTATTCCCCCACTGAGGTGTATGCTCTAACTAGGCACGGTTATACTGCTCATATCATGCATACGGTGTCTTGCATTGCATAGTTTAGACATCATATACACAATATTCAACACCATGTTCTTAGTTCAGACATCATATCGAATGCCCTCTGTTTAGCATATAAATCACATATGTGAATTAAATGACGAGATCCTGATTACTTAGATAACATGTAGGTGAATTATGTCATGCGATCCTGTTTAGTTATTCATCATATCTTTGAATTATGTTATGCTATGCTATCCAGTTTAGATATACATCATATATGTGAAATTATGTCATGCTATCTGTTTTAGTTAAACAATATACATGTCAACTATTTCATGCCCTCTTTTTTCCATACTATCTATTGCATCTGTCTCTCATACAATGTCTGTACATTCAACTATGTTTCCTGTTTATCAGCCATTTGAATTGGAGCGGGTGATGCCAGTATCTAGTGGAATAAAAACACGGTCTTCAAATAAAATAGTGCTACCGCTTGGTGGAGATAGCACCCCGGTTTTACATGCACAAGAACTAGCCCTACCACACATAACCCAAACTCTCGCAGATTGTACCCCTAGTGCGATGGACAGAGAACCAGCTTCACCCAATCTAACCCCAACCCCAGCCGATAGTAACCCAGTTCCTGTTGACACAGCACCATCTCCACCACAGAGCTCCCAAACAAGAGTAGTTAGTAAGGCAGCTCCAGTGCCCAAAGGGCCAGCACTATCACGGCGAATCCCAACTCCACCAGTTAGTACGCCTATTCCTGTGGAGGAAGCACAACCAGCCAGTCGTAGTTTAGCATCTATCGCATTTGATGTTCTTAAATCGTATGTGCGTATCTTCCCATCTTGGAAATATTATAATGAAGATAAAGGAAAATGCCAATTGCAGGTGTTTGTCCAGGAGTTATGTGTAAGTAATGTTATTCATGGCAATTACTTTGCTTCGTCCCATACATCCTACCTCCATGATGGTTATAATACAACAAATTTTCCCATTTTTCTTTATAGAGAAGGACCGATTTGGAAACTCAGGATGAGGTAACCTGTGCTAATACCTCTGCTATCTTCAAGAATGCTTGGTGGCAGTATCGGAATTACCTGAAGAAAACGTACTTCACCGGCAAAGAAACTCATCAATTTCCCTTACGTTCTCCTGAGACACATTTACTGGACGATGACTGGGAACGCCTTGTACTGTACTGGTCCCGAACGAAGAATGTGGTAAGGTCTATGAGCTCATTTTCTATTTTTAAGTATTTTATTCTTGCGTCTTACTGTACTTTGTTCATGTAGAACAAGTGCCTAAACCTAAAGAATAACTGTTCTAATTTAAGATTCCATTGCTATCATAGTTCAAAAAAGCGCTAGGCATTAATTGTACGTTTTGCCACCACCTTGCGCTTTACCGACCAAAGCGCATGCTTATGCGCAGTTATGCGCAGATTATGCATAGTTATGCACAATGCCTTTTGCCAACGCCTAGAGCCTAGGCGCGCTTAAGCGCTGGCTTAGGCGCGCCTTTTTTAGTTATGATTGCTTTGCTCTTGTATCACTGTATTTACTCATACAAACTTATTTTTAAATTGAAGGATCCAATCAAAACTCCAATGGCACAGCAGGTATGTTCACGCATGTTTCTTTAACAGGTTTGCTCTTATCAATAGCTCTGTTGATTTCAATTTCAATTGTGTATACAGTTGACTTTCATATCATGCACATTACTAGCATCACAACAGAGCCAATAGTGTTGTTGTACATGTAGACCTGTGGTACCCATCTGAAATCTTGTTGTGCCGTGTAGTTTCCCACGCTTTGTATTCTTTCACTGCTGCTTTGTCTTGAACTGATATGATTTGAACCGTGTCTCTATTTTGATTTGGCAAGACAATGCAGTGACCATAGGACATAGATATATGTTTGTTTGATACTTTTATTATGTACTAGTACTTGGCAATAGAAGACTTGGTAGTTTAATCCTATTCACCTTACTAATGAATTGGTTCACCGAAATGAGTTTCATATTGTAGGACCTTGAGAAGAGGTGTCTAGGGGGGGATTAGACACTAAGTACCAAAGTTGCAGTTTTTAAGTTTCTTTGAGTTTAAGTGGAGTTTAGGCACCATTTCAACATTCACAATACATATCAACCAAGCATGCAAAGAGTATATGAGCATCGGAAAGTAAAGCATGCAACTTGCAAGAAAGTAAAGGGAAGGGTTTGGAGGATTCAAACGCAATTGGAGACACGGATATTTTTGGCGTAG
This sequence comes from Triticum dicoccoides, assembly GCF_002162155.2. NCBI lineage: Eukaryota > Viridiplantae > Streptophyta > Magnoliopsida > Poales > Poaceae > Triticum > Triticum dicoccoides. The sequence continues at coordinate 321,270,793 of NC_041381.1, read as the reverse complement.
TTCCGATAGGTGGTGCTATCGTACATCCACGTTGATGGAGACTTCAACCCATGAAGGGTAACGGCTGTGCGAGTCCACGGAGGGCTCCACCCACGAAGGGTCCACGAAGAAGCAACCTTGTCTATCCCACCATGGCCGTCGCCCACGAAGGACTTGCCTCACTAGCGGTAGATCTTCACGAATTAAGCGATCTCCTTGCCCTTACAAACTCCTTGGTTCAACTCCACAATCTTGTTGGAGGCTCCCAAGTGACACCTAGCCAATCTAGGAGACACCACTCTCCAAGAAGTAACAAATGGTGTGTTGATGATGAACTCCTTGCTCTTGTGTTTAAAATGATAGTCTCCCCAACACTCAACTCTCTCTCATAGGTTTTGGATCTGATGGAAAGAAGATTTGAGTGGAAAGCAACTTGGGGAAGGCTAGAGATCAAGATTCATATGGTAGGAATGGAATATCTTGGTCTCAACACATGAGTAGGTAGTTCTCTCTCAGGAAATGTATGCGGGAAGTGTAGGTTCATTTTGATGGCTCTCTCCACGAATGAAGAGGAGGTGGAGGGGTATATATAGCCTCCACACAAAATCTAACCGTTACACACAATCTACCAAACTCGGTGGGACCGAATCGTTAAACTCGGTCATACCGATTTAGCAAATAATGTGACCGTTAGGGTTTTCGGTGGGACCGAAATGCAACTCGGTGTGACCGATATTGTTAGGGTTAGGGCATAACGTAATCTCGGTAGGACCGATTACACAAACTCGGTGAGACCGATTTGGTAATAAGCTTTCCAGAGAGTTGGTCAGGCAAACTCGGTGGGACCGATTACTCAAACTCGGTGAGACCGATTTTGGTAATAAGTTTTCCAGAGAGTTTGCATTGTAATCTCGGTAGTACCGATTTCTCAAACTCGGTGAGACCAATTTTGATAATGGACATACACAGAGAGATTACAATCCCAGCTCGGTGAGACCGAGATCCCTATCGGTAAGACCGATTTGCTTAGGGTTTGTGGCAGTGGCTATGACTTTTGGAATCGGTGGCGCCGGATAGGAAGAATCGGTGTGACCGATTTTGGCTTTGGGTTTAGGTCATTTGTGCATGTGGGAAAGTAGTTGAGGGTTTTGGAGCATATCACTAGGTACATGAAGCAAGAGGCTCATTAAGAAACACCTCATCCCTCCTTGATAGTATTGGCTTTTCCTATAGACTCAATGTGATCTTGGACCACTAAAATGTAAAATGAAGAGTCTTGATCTTGAAGCTTGAGCCAATCCTTTGTCCTTAGCATCTTGAAGGAGTTCCCATGTCCTTTAGTCGATGCCACTCCATTGTTGAACTTATCTGAAATATATTAGATAAAAGTGTTAGTCGAACAAGAGATATGTTGACATTAATTACCAAAACCACCTAGGGAGCACTTGTGCTTTCAATCTCCCCCTTTTTGGTAATTGATGACACCATACATCAAAGCTTTAGATAAAGATATGAAGAGTAGCAAGTAAAGCTTTGGAAGGACATGTAATAAACATAGGCTCCCCCTATATGTATGCAATCATGTGAATATGGAACATAGAGGCATGTGAGAGCATAAACATGATAGAGCAGGCAATGTGTTAAATGTATCTTGGCCATATGCATCAGAGCAAAGGATGTTAAAGAAAATACCTCCATGCTCATGAGTTCTTCTTGCAAACAATATGTACATCAGCAAGAATTCCTCATACACATGATTGTGATGCATATACTTACCTTGTGGTCTTGAGTTGGCTTAGGATAGAATGAACCTGCGTAAACAAAGTTAGATAACACAGATGCATCTACTAGCCATAGTCAAACAAAAGAAATCACAAGAATACCAAGACTGGGATGACATGTAGAGAGTGAGTACTAAGTACCACATGAATTTGACATGTCCCCAAGAGTAAGGATATGCAATGAATTTAAATGATCTCTTTCCCTTAGATGTCTTGCTCCCCCTGAATCTAACATGGGATATTGGGAGAAGATAGGGAACAGAAAACAGAGCCGAAAGAAAACAGAGCTGAAAGATATGAATGATGATTAGAGCTGATGCATGCTAATGCAAATAGGCACAACAGAACATATGAACATGTCTCTCCCCTCAAGAAGACATGTGGACATCTCTCCTCTTGAACACCAAGCATCTGGGATCCTTGAGAAATACTTTCTACTTAAGTATTCTCTCCCCCTGGAGATCTCTCTCCCCCTTTAGGAGATGATATCTTTCTCCCTTAAGAAGGTGATAAGCTTTGATGCTCTCTCTCTTTAAATGATAAGCTTTGATGTTCTCTCTCTCCCCCTTTGACATCAATTTCCAAGAAGGGTCTTCTGCAATCTGTCGAATGGGTTTGGTCCTTGAGACACAGAACAAAGCAATGATAAAGATGTGATGCTTGTAGAGGACAAGATTCATTGAGTGGAGCTGGATCAGAAGAAACACAGAATTATGTGGCAAACTGTTTTTCCTGTTATGAAATCGGTGGCACCGAGTGGTATGCTTCGGTCGTACCGAAAAGATTCGGTTGGCCCGAAAATAACAAATCGGTGAAACCGAGTTCATTGCAAAGAAAACACTTGTCACCTCAGCTCACTAGACTAGTAATATCTCACAAAGATTTGCAAGAAATTTACTTAAAGATGTGCAATGAATTGGAATGCAGAAAATGCAGAACAAACAGAAAGAAAGAAATCTAGATGAAGTTTTTTTTTTTGAAAGAAAAGGGGAAACGAATATGCATGAGACAAATGTAAAAACACAGAAAAGAACACAAGAGAACTTCATCTAGAGAGGTCGGCGACAAAGTCACCTATGTTAGAGTATATTGACTTAGGAGTCAAGTGAGATCACTTGATCATAGGTCATACTCATCGTTTAAGCTCAAAATGGGGTTGCCATTTTTCGTCTAAGCATCTTGATGTATTCACATCTTGTCGAGTTGCTTTAGCTCATGACTTGGAGTGAAGCTTCTCTAAGATGGAATAACATACCTTGGTTGGTGGTGTTGTCCATGTAGTTGAACTTGTGTGGGTTGCTCAAGGTTGATGTAGCTCATCAAGAATTTGGAGCACCACTTGGAATTTTAGTCCATCTACCTACATGGGTTAGTTCTTGCAAGGAAGAGCACTTGTGTATCCAAAAATGACAATCGTGAAGCTCAACATAGAATTTGTCAAAGGATATATTTAAGAAGTTTCGTGCTTCCTTGTCTTCATCCACCATTGTGTAGAGACTTGGTGATGTAGAGATTGCTCAAGATATAAGTAGATGACAATCTCATGGAGTTGGATTCCACCAAGTACCTACATGGGTTAGATAACATGCAAGATAAAATACATCCGAGACATAAGATTTTCATCATAAGAGAAATATCAAGGATTAGTCATATGCTCATGTCTTGCATGTATCTGTTGACACCAGATTTTGGCACGGCCAATAACTTATTTAAGATGGCGTCAAATGGAGAAGTGATCTTCATGAAAGAGTTCCGTATTGTCGATATGAACATCTTTGAAGTTAGGGTCATCACAATCCGATTTCATCCCGAAGGCCGAAACTATGCTCAAAGTACTAAGGTCTTATATTCAGAGTACAGTTTGGCTGATTAAGCCCCCAAGACGACCTCAAGTGGAAAAATTATCTACACAGATTGTCTTCGTCTCGTCGAAGCGATCGATTTTGATATAAAAATCGTTCCAATCCGAGTTCGTATGCAAAAGTTAGAGCCATCGGAATACAGCCCTGTCACGAGGCAAAAACTGGCGCGCCCCACCAGACACCCTGTCTGATGGGTAGCGCGAGGGATAGCCTGTTTTGCGCGACAGATTTGACCCTCTAGATGACCTCTGATCAAACAATGTTCAACATAAAAGTTGTTCTTCTCGTCGAAACGGTCAAGATTGCTTTTGGGCTCGTTTCTATCCGAGATCGTTTACCACCACAAAATAGACCCACAAGGTGCAGCCAGTTTAAACCGAACAATTTTGGAAAGTTCGGACAAAACCAATCCAAATTTGACTAGGGTTTTGGACGTGAATCCAAGCCTTTTCCTTGCACGGGAAGTCCAGCCGCCTCTTATATACCTAAGGGGTGACGGCCGATTGAACAACACACAATCGATCAATCAATCTACCACTTTTTATCTTTTATCTTTTCTCCTTAACCCTAGTTCTTCTTCTTCCTCGTTCTTCGTTCGTTCTTCTTCATTGTAGGGCGGCGAACCTCGAGGCCCTAGGGGCAATCAGGTCGACCTAGGGCAGCCCATAGCCGCCGCGCGCCCAGACGGGGTCCCTCCCAGGCGTGTGGGGTTTCGGGTCCCAAAAGCGCCGGCTTGCTGTCTTGCGTATCGCGCTGGAAGTCGGCCTCCCGCGGTGTGAGTTGCGGAGCATCTCCCTCGGCGCCGCGGGTACACATCGACGTGTTCGTGTGACGCGTTCCAGCGTCAACACACTTTTTGGCGACTCCGTTGGGGACGAAGTTTCGAACGGTCTTCGGCCCGTTCTTGCTACGAAGAGATCGTCATCTAGGGTTTGCAGTCTACAAAGGTAATATGAATACCCAATCCCTTTATGTAGATGCAAATAATTCATATGGTGTTACTAGATCGTTCAATGAGTATACTCTATCGGCCAACCCTAGTTTTTTCAATCATGCAACTAACTACGTGCAAGGGCCGATTCAAAGTAATTTATATACTTCAACTTCTTATGATATTAGTAACATGCACCATATGTATCCCAACTCACATGCATCGGCAACCCAGCAAATTCATATGCCGATGAGCAACATGATGAGTTCTATTAATCAATTTGAAACACCCCAATTTAGAATTTCCAATGCCATACAAGAAAGTGTTTCACCCTTTTATTCATCTGCAGCTAATGTGCAATATAGTAATCCAACCATGGCGATGAATAAGAGAATTGTCCATGCTACTAATGGCTATTCGGCCAATTACTCTCAACCGTCATATGCTACACCTCATGTTACTAATTCTTCGGCACCATACACAACTGTAGATGCTCATAATTCGGCTTCACACCTTCCTGGTTATAGCCGAATGAATGTAAATTTTACAGGAGCGGTTGTGCCAAACATTGTAGAAGATGAGTTAGTGGTGGCTGCATTGAAGAGTTTAGCCCAAAATAAGAGAATTAGTGCTCTTTGCCTTGAACAACATGAAAAGGGGCTATTTCCTGATTATGCCGCAATAAAAGCTAGAGTTTTGCAAGAAGATGAATCTTTGCCAATTGATAAAATTGGCGAGCAAAAGTATGGTCTTACAACAATGCATATGCCTTCACCTAGTACTACATCATATTATACACCCCCTACACAATTGCAAAATTTTGGCAACACCCATGTGTCATTGCCGAAAGAATCTAAAAGCATTGGGGGGCAATCATATCCGGAGTGGGATAAAATTGAGAAAAAGCTTAAAGCTAATTTTGCCGCTCGTCGTCAGAAACAAATAGAAAAAGAATTGGCTCAGATAAAAGAAGCATTGCCAATTGGTAGTATCAATGAAAAGAAGGATGATTCGGAACATGAAAGTGCTTCGGTTGAAAAAGCCGAATCAAGTAGTATATATTCTGAATCCATCAAATCCAACAAGGCAAGCATTATTGAGAAAGGGCATGGCAAGCACAGGAAAACAACGGTGCTTGATTTTTCTGAAGTTAATGGAACCTACTTCCTGCCCTATGAGTTCCGTGCCGTAGAAATTGACAAGCTTCAAGGACAAGAACAACTAGCCGAACAAAGTTCGGCCGACAAAAATCTTCAAAGCAATGATGCACGGATTCAAGAAAAAGATGATGACAAGGTGTTGGGGAGCCATCCAAAGACGGAGCAAGATGTTCTTCAAATGGCACCACTATCATGCTCTCCCAACATATTTGAAGAGGTATGCATAGCGAGTAATTTACCTATTTTCAAATGGTCGCAACTTCATTATTGATGCATCTATAAGAAATATTCTCATAAGTAATTTTGAAAGACCAATGAAGAAGGGTAATTTACTTGTTAGCAGTAAAATTGTTATGGAACATATCGGTCAACCCATTGCGCCATTTATAAAGACCGATAATGACTTATTGTTACAGCCAAAGCTTCTCCTGTTGCTTTCTCTAAAGTTCATATCTAGTTGGGTAGCTTTGCTTATTTCTTACTTGGCTTACACTTGGTCTCAACTGAGACATGTATGTTCTAAATATCTTCGTTTCAGAAATTTAAAGCCAAGGTTAAATTCCATTGAGAAAACCGATGCTAATATAATATCTTATCCAAAGACATCGGAGATAGAGTGGAAAACACAATGCATAGCCGAATGGGGAGATTCCAAATCTGAACCATTCGTTTGCTTATCTCCAAAGCCGTTCAAACAGCAAGATCGGCTAGGAAACAAGAAGTATACCTTCAATTCAAGCATGTGTGATAAAATATTTGATTTGTTGCTGAAAAATAATTACATTACAATTCTTGATCACCATGTTAAGCCATCAATCCAAGGACGAATGTATTGTAAGTTGCATGATTCGTCCAAGCATAATTTTGAGGATTGCCACATGTTTCGTCAAATAGTTAAATCGGCCATTGAAAAAGGACGATTGAAGTTTGTTGAAACACCAAGAGATGACCAGTCTATTCCGATTGGTCCCGATGGCAAAAAGTTTTTGCATCGGCTGCTTCAAGCTGATCCATTTAAAGAGAATGTAAAAGCTGCAGGTGATGGGATCAAGCTTTCAAGTAAAGAAGTTGTTGAAGAGCATAACGAGCATAATCTTGAGGGCGGGAGTTCCATCGAAGCTACAATGGAGACGCCAAGGACTGGGGGGCAGCAAGCAAATCTAATGATCGATGAAAGAAAACCAAAAGAAAACAAAGGCCAGAATAAGCGCAAGTGTAAGAGATCAAAAATCACCTTTGCTGAACTATTGGATAAATATCAAAAGAAGAGTGAAGAGAAGAATTCTTATCGGCCAAATAATGCATAGAAACCAAGATCACCCCCAAGGCGCAAATATGAGGATTGGTATTGGCAAAGTGATAATTTTAATGCAACATATTCATATCCTTATTTTGGGCCGCCAATGCCAATGCCATGGATGCCTCCCTATGCTCATATAGATACATATTCATCATGGAACATGTATGATACAAGGGCACATTTTCCATCTTACTCTAGACCATCTCACCAATACTATGCAGCTCCAAGGAGATCAACATTTGAACAATCACGCGTCAAAGACCGTTTCAATCATAAGGAATCGGTCCAGAGCTCAAGGAAGAAGAAAGAGGTGGTAAAGCAAGTTTACCTTGTGAAAAGAGATGGTCGTAAGTGTGCTGCTTCAGATTTGATCTCAAATGAAAAAGAGCCAATGAAAGTGTTGACAATGGCTACTACAGACAATGAGATGAAGCAATCAATTGTTAAGACTCAGAGTGCCAAATCTGAAGAAAAGAAGTTGAGAGTGCACAAAGCCAAAAAAGAATTGCCATTGGTCAAAACAGAATCACAGCCGAGATGCCCACTCGGCTTATCATATTGGCAAAAGAAAAAATTACAAAATCTTAGTGCACAAGAGCTGAGAAAGAAGAACATGGCATGGGTTCCCAAGAAGATCAATCAAGACAAAAATGATGTGCATGCTTCTGTTGCAACAAGTACAATAAAAGTGAAGAAGGAAAATAATGAAAGCCACAAACAATTAAGCCGAAGGTGCGCATCACAACATCAAAATCTTCGGTTAGCACATCATGCATTTTCTTCAACAATGCCATTGATGCGTTTGCCATGGAATTCATCCACAGGTATGATCAGTTACCCTCCATGGACTTATTTTGATCCATGGATGCAACATAATTTTCCATATCATGACAGAGTATTACCAAATCACTATACATTTGGTTAGTTACATTTTTGTTGCTAAGACAAAGGGGCCGAAATGTTTTATTGCTATTTTATTTGTTTATTTCGGCTATACATTCTTTAATGGATGAATTCTACATGGACCTCATGATAATGGCCGATAATTAACTATCGTCCTAAGAAACTATCCGATCATGGTCGGTGTGAAATTCTAACATCGTACTTATTTCAATTGGAACCGAGACAAGGTACATGTTAAGTGATATTAACCTTGTCTCTCTAGTGCTATGGAGATTATGTTTCGATGGTTGAATTCATAACAATGGCCATGGTGTTGGTGTTGTTTATATATCTCCATATGGTGCTGTTATGCGAAGCCTCATGCCTCTTAAAATATTTATTGCACAATAATCGAAGCCGAATATGCAATGTTATTCGGTTTGGAACTTTTGCCATATGTGCTAAACATATTGAGGCTTTTGGTGATTCGTTATGAGTAGTGCAACAAATATCCAAGGGTTATGAATGTTTTGACGAATCACTTGTAGTTTATCTTGAGGTATGCCTAGATGCAAAATTTACCTTGGTTGCTTCAAAACTGTTCATATTTCTAGGCATGACAATTCAAAAGAGTTGGCACAGCAAGCATCAGATTACTATGTTAATCATGGTGTATTGTATTTCATTCAATAGCTGATGCTTAGTCTCGTCAACATAGGTAAGGCTGAATCGAAGTCCATCGCTTCGACCACTAATGATTTTTTTTATGCAGGCAAAAAGTAAGGATTGGAGAAAGTTTATTATTGATTATCAGCAAAATCCTAGCAAAAGGGTGAATAATATGGTTCCGAGGATGACCTTGAGATACATATCTATGGGACTTTATTATCGGATTGTTAAGGAAGTTGAGAAAGTTTCACCCAAGCTTGCGTCAAAATATTCACACAAGCAATGGCCGATATAAACTTATCGTCCTAAGAATATGTCAAAATGGCGGATGGAGTGTTGACATCGCGCTTAGAACAAACTTCGTGCAAGTTATTTTTCGGCACACAAGTTTTGCCGAGAATCAGGGGGGCATGTGTTGACACCAGATTTTGGCACGGCCAATAACTTATTTAAGATGGCGTCAAATGGAGAAGTGATCTTCATGAAAGAGTTCCATATTGTCTATATGAACATCTTTGAAGTTTGGGTCATCGCAGTCCGATTTCATCTCGAAGGCCGAAACTATGCTCAAAGTACTAAGATCTTATATTCAGAGTACAGTTTGGCTGATTAAGCCCCCAAGACGACCTCAAATGGAAAAATTATCTACACAGATTGTCTTCGTCTCGTCAAAACGATTGATTTTGATATAAAAACCATTCCAATCCGAGTTCGTATGCAAAAGTTAGAGCCATCGGAATACAGCCCTGTCACGAGGCAAAAACTGGCGCGCCCCACCAGACACCCTGTGTGATGGGTAGCGCGAGGGATAGCCTGTTTTGCGCGACAGATTTGACCCTCTAGATGACCTCTGATCAAAAAATGTTCAACATAAAAGTTGTTCGTCTCGTCGAAATGGTCAAGATTGCTTTTGGGCTCGTTTCCATCCGAGATTGTTTACCACGACAAAAAAGACCCACAAGGTGCAGCCAGTTTAAACCGAACAGTTTTGGAAAGTTCGGACAAAACCAATCCGAATTTGACTAGGGTTTTGGACGTGAATCCAAGCATTTCCCTTGCACGGGAAGTCCAGCCGCCTCTTATATACCTAAGGGGTGATGGCCGATTGAACAACACACAATCGATCAATCAATCTACCACTTTTTATCTTTTATCTTTTCTCCTTAACCCTAGTTCTTCTTCTTCCTCGTTCTTCGTTCGTTCTTCTTCATTGCAGGGCGGCGAACCTCGAGGCCCTAGGGGCGATCAGGTCGACCTAGGGCAGCCCATAGCCGCCGCGCGCCCAGACGAGGTCCCTCCCGGACGTGTGGGGTTTCGGGTCCCAAAAGCGCCGGCTTGCTGTCTTGCGTATTGCGCTGGAAGTCGGCCTCCCGCGGTGTAAGTTGCGGAGCATCTCCCTCGGTGCCGCGGGTACACATCGACGTGTTCGTGTGACGCGTTCCAGCGTCAACAGTATCCAATGCAGTTTCTACTCCAAGTTTGAAGCATTAATGATGTTTAATTCTCCTCTTAACCTGCAAAACACTTTCTCATCAAGAGGTTTAGTGAATATATCCACTAATTGCTTTTCGGTGCGAACATGCTTATGATCAATGTCACCCTTAGCCACATGATCTCGAATGAATTGATGACGAACTTCAATATGCTTAGTTCGAGAATGTTGCATAGGATTATGACCAATTTTGATAGCACTTTCATTGTCACAAAGCAATGGAACATGTCTCACATATATCCCATAATCCTTAAGAGTTTGGGTCATCCAAAGTAATTGAGAACAACATGAACCAGCGGCAATATATTCAGCTTCGGCGGTGGATAAGGATACCGAGTTTTGTTTCTTGGAGGACCAAGACACAAGAGATCTACCAAGAAATTGACAAGTACCCGAAGTGGACTTTCTATCAACCTTGTCTCCGGCATAGTCCGAGTCGGAATAGCCAACAAGATCGAAAGAGGCCCTGTTAGGATACCAAATGCCAAAGTTTGGTGTATGGATTAAATATCTCACTATCCTTTTCACGGCCTTAAGATGACATTCCTTAGGGGCAGCTTGATATCGTGCACACATGCACACACTTAGCATGATATCGGGACGTGAAGCACATAGATATAACAATGAACCGATCATAGAGCGATAAACCTTTTGATCAACCGGTTCACCGTCTTTGGTCAAGTCATTATGTCCACTAGTAGGCATGGGTGTAGACATACCTTTGAATTCTTGCATATTGAACTTCTTGAATAAGTCCTTGGTGTACTTCATTTGAGAAACAAAGGTACCTTCCTTAGTTTGCTTGATTTGCAGCCCAAGGAAGAATTTGAGTTCACTCATCATAGACATCTCAAACTTCTGCGACATTAGCTTCCCAAACTTTTCACTAAAATGAGGGTTAGTTGAACCAAATATGATATCATCAACATAAATTTGGCACACAAATAGTTCTCCATTAACCCTTTTAGTAAAAAGAGTAGAATCAATTTTCCCAATTTCAAAGTCTTTTTCAATAAGAAACTTGGTCAAGCATTTGTACCAAGCTCTAGGAGCTTGTTTAAGACCATAAAGAGCTTTGTGAAGTTTTTAAACATGATTGGGTTTCTTAGGATTGACAAAGTCGGGAGGTTGCTTAACATAAACTTCCTCCTCTATTTCACCATTTAGAAAAGCACTTTTAATGTCCATTTGGTACAAGGTAATATCATGGTGATTAGCATAGGTAAGTAAGATGCGAATGGACTCAAGTCTAGCAACGAGGGCGTAAGTCTCACCATAGTCCATACCTTCGACTTGTGTGTAGCCTTGGGCGACGAGACGTGCTTTGTTGCGAACTACTTGTCCATCTTCATCTTGCTTGTTGCGAAACACCCATTTGGTACCAATGACATTGTGGTTGTTGTCGGGCTTCCCAACCAATGTCCAAACTTGATTCCTCTCAAAGTTATGTAGCTCTTTATGCATAGCATTTATCCAATCGGAATCTTCCAATGCTTCTTCAACCTTCATAGGTTCAATGCTAGAGATGAAAGAATAGTTTTCACAAAAGTTAGCTAAACGAGTTTTAGAGTGAGTGATTCTCCCAGTTTGAATGTCATTGTAGATTTGCTCGACGGGATGATCTTTAGCAATTCTTGCTCGAACTTGTGAAAGCTTTTGCTTGGGTATTCGTTGAACATCTTCTTCATCTTGTTCTTCTTCTTCTTGGCCTTCTTCATTGTTGGCATTGTCGTTCTCTTGTCGTGGTGGAGAAGGAGGTCGTTGACGTTCATCTTGATGCACTTCCTCGTTTTCTTCATCTTGGTGTGTCCCACTTGTGGATGCTTCCGTATCAACTCTTGGTTCACCTTGTCGTGAAGTAGAAGCTTCCACTTGGATGGACGAGGTACTCTCCTTCACGTCTGTTGGACGGACCTTGCCAAGAGACAAGTCTTGGATTGCTTCCGAAGGATCTTTGTCTCCTACATCAATTAGCAATTGCTCTACTTGTGAGCCGTTAGATTCATCAAACTTCACATCTACCGTCTCTTCAACCTTTCAGGTGAAATTGTTGTAGACACGGTAAGTGTGAGAGTTTGAGCCATAACCTAGTAGGAAACCTTCATGAGATTTAGGAGCAAATTTAGAGCGACGATGCTTATCAAGAATGTAGCATTTTGAGCCAAATACTTGAAAGTATCCAACTTGGGGTTTGTTACCGGTGAGGAGCTCGTATGCAGTCTTGCCGAGTAGCTTGTGAAGATACAAGCGATTTGTTGCGTGACAAGCTGTCTCAACCGCTTCTGCCCAAAAGTGCTTCGGCGTCTTGTACTCATCGAGCATCGTTCTCGCCATTTCAATGAGCGCCCGGTTATTCCTCTCAACAACTACGTTTTGTTGAGGTGTGTACGTAGCCGAGAACTCGTGTGAAATCCCTTCTTCGTCAAGAAAGGTGTCCACATTTGCGTTCTTGAACTCCGTTCCGTTGTTGCTGCGAACCTTCTTGATCTTCACTTCAAATTGATTTTGAGCCTTCCTAGCGAAGTTTTTGAAGATCTTTTGGACCTGCGATTTATCATCGAGAAAGAACACCCACGTAAATCTTGAAAAATCATCAACTATAACTAGACCAAAAGAATTGCCACCGAGACTATTGTAAGAGTTGGGACCAAAGAGATCCATGTGAAGTAGCTTGAGTGGCCTCCTTGTAGTCATGATGTTCTTCACGGGATGCCTTCCTCCAACCTGTTTACCTGCCTGACAAGTGCTGCAAAGTCTATCCTTATCAAATATGACATCGCTAACTCCAAGGATATGATTTCCTTTAATAAGCTTGTCAAGGTTTCGCATACCAACATGACCTAATCGTCTATGCCACAACCAACCTTTTGGGGATTTAGCAATGAAGCAAGTTTTAGGTTGAGCCTTTTTAGTGAAATCAACAATGTATAGATCACCTCAACGCACACCGGTAAAGACCATTTTATGATTATCTCGATGAAACACTTGGCAATCTACTTCAGTAAATAGGACATTGAAACCGAAATCAGCAAGTCTAGATAGAGAAAGTAAGCTGTATCCAAGAGATTCAACGAGCATGACATTTTGTATGGCCACCTTACCGAGGACAACCACCTTACCCTTTGAGTTGTCACCGAAAGTGACATACTTTCGAGGACTATCATTATGAGCAAGCTCACGAAACATGTCTTTATCTCCGGTCATGTGATCGGTACATCCACTATCAAGAACCCATTCCTTTCCTCCTGACATATATCCCTGAAGATTTGCCATAAGACCAAAATGTCTCATTGCATCATCAAGATCGAAGTCACTATCATCATCCTCATCATAGTATCCATGTTCAACATTGTCATGTGGTGGATCAAGTCGTAGAGAGGGTGATTCATTAGAATGAGTTTGACAATAATCTTGCTTATGAATTTTTATAGCTTCGAAAATAATATCACTAATAATACCAACATTTCCTTTGGCACGCATAAGGTTTGTAAGCTCAAATAGACAATCACCAAACATAGGATCACTAGTATTCATCTTACTCAAGGCAATAGACTTATGGAGAATTTCATCAAGATTTTTCAAGGAATAATCTGGAAATCGTTCCTCAAGAAATTTCCATATGGTGTAGGCACACTTGAAAGTAGGCAAACATCCAAGCAAGTTTCCAGGCAATCCTCAATGATAAGTTCAGCAGTTCTAAGATTCCTAATCATGTCAATTGACTCATCATGGGTAGGATGCATAGGATCAACATAAGGTGCACAAGGGCTAGCAATGTACTTGTTCAAATGATATTGACTGAAAATAACAAGCATCTCATTTTTCCACTCATGAAAATACTCTCCATCAAGAATAGGCACTCTATGTCTAAGACTCCCAATAGTAGACTCATCCATCTTCCTCCAATGGTGATTAAACCAAAGCAATGGAGACCAATGCTCTGATACCACTTGTAGGACCTTGAGAAGAGGTGTCTAGGGGGGGGTTAGACACTTAGTACCAAAGTTGCAGTTTTTAAGTTTCTTTGAGTTTAAGTGGAGTTTAGGCACAATTTCAACATTCACAATACATATCAAGCAAGCATGCAAAGAGTATATGATCAGCGGAAAGTAAAGCGTGCAACTTGCAAGAAAGTAAAGGGAAGGGTTTGGAGGATTCAAACGCAATTGGAGACACGAATGTTTTTGGCGTGGTTCTGATAGGTGGTGCTATCGTACATCCACGTTGATGGAGACTTCAACCCACGAAGGGTAACGGCTGCGCGAGTCCACGGAGGGCTCCACCCACGAAGGGTCCACGAAGAAGCAACCTTGTCTATCCCACCATGGCCGTCACCCACGACGGACTTGCCTCACTAGCGGTAGATCTTCACGAAGTAGGCGATCTCCTTGCCCTTACAAACTCCTTGGTTCAACTCCACAATCTTGTTGGAGGCTCCCAAGTGACACCTAGCCAATCTAGGAGACACCACTCTCCAAGAAGTAACAAATGGTGCGTTGATGATGAACTCCTTGCTCTTGTGCTTCAAATGATAGTCTCCCCAACACTCAACTCTCCCTCATAGGTTCTGGATCTGGTGGAAAGAAGATTTGAGTGGAAAGCAACTTGGGGAAGGCTAGAGATCAAGATTCATATGGTAGGAATGGAATATCTTGGTCTCAACACATGAGTAGGTAGTTCTGTCTCAGAAAATGTTTGCTGGAAGTGTAGGTTCGTTCTGATGGCTCTCTCCACGAACTAAGAGGAGGTGGAGGGGTATATATAGCCTCCACACAAAATCTAACCGTTACACACAATCTACCAAACTCGGTGGGACCGAATCGTTAAACTGATTCATACCGATTTAGCAAATAATGTGACCGTTAGGGTTTTCGGTGGGACCGAAATGCAACTCGGTGAGACCGATATTGTTAGGGTTAGGGCATAACGTAATCTCGGTAGGACCGATTACACAAACTCGGTGAGACCGATTTGGTAATAAGCTTTCCAGAGAGTTGGTCAGGCAAACTCGGTGGGACCGATTACTCAAACTCGGTGAGACCGATTTTGGTAATAAGTTTTCTAGAGAGTTTGCATTTTAATCTCGGTAGTACCGATTGCTCAAACTCAGTGAGACCGATTTTGATAATGGACATACACAGAGAGATTACAATCCCATCTCTGTGAGACCGAGATCCCTATCGGTAAGACCGATTTGCTTAGGGTGTTCGTGGCAGTGGCTATGACTTTTGGAATCGGTGGCGCCGGATAGGAAGAATTGGTGTGACCGATTTTGGCTTTGGGTTTAGGTCATTTGTGGATGTGGGAAAGTAGTTGAGGGTTTTGGAGCATATCACTAAGCACATGAAGCAAGAGGCTCATTGAGCAACACCTCATCCCTCCTTGATAGTATTGGCTTTTCCTATAGACTCAATGTGATCTTGGACCACTAAAATGTAAAATGAAGAGTCTTGATCTTGAAGCTTGAGCCAATCCTTTGTCCTTAGCATCTTGAAGGAGTTCCCACGTCCTTTAGTCCATGCCACTCCATTGTTGAACTTATCTGAAATATACTAGATAAAAGTGTTAGTCGAACAAGAGATATGTTGACATTAATTACCAAAACCACCTAGGGAGCACTTGTGCTTTCCCATATACTAGTACATGCTAAACTTGTTATGTGTCTGCTTGTTTCTTATTTTAGAATGCTGACAGAATATTGGGGAAGAGTGCCTTATTAAGCAATGGTAAAGGAAGTAATGCAGTTAAGGTTCAGGATAGTGACACATCCTTGTTGGTCTCCAAAAAAGCTGATAAAACAGCTAAGGAAGACTATCTTGAAGACAGCAAGACAACCCCAAAGTCCTGTCTTGGCTTAGTGTTCGAGTTACTGGCCACTATCGCATGCACAAGCTATTCAAACTCACTGTCTGAATCAATTCGGTTTCTTGAGTCTCAAATACAAGCTGAAAGACATCGATCAGCTGTGCTGCGACAAGAAGCGGAAGGACTGCAGAAGTCCCTGGAGCATTCAGATGCATACTTTCTGGTGCAACAACAAGCGTTGGAGGATTTTAGCGCCAAACAGGACACAACTAATCAGCTTGCTAAGCTTATTGCCAGCATGGTGGATACCCAGGATAACATTTCTTGAGCTCTTCTGAAGTTGTTTCAGTTATGCTCTTGTTTTGCTGCCGCGTTTATTTGCACTGGTGGCCAATTTTGACGGCCAGTGTATGTAATATGCTGCTTTGTTCCCTATATGTGCACTGGTGGCGAACTTTGATGCCCAGTGCATGTAATATGTGTAATAGCGGTAATAGGATAGCCTTAATTGCTTGCTTATTTATTTCCTTATTGTCTTGTTTAGTTGTTTTCTTGTAGTCACTGCAGTTCTTTTTCTGTGTTTTTCTAGTGGCCACAATAGCCTATTTCTGGTAACTAGGCCAAAAATAATCATGGCAACACACGGACTGTTGTAACCATGGGCCTCATGTAGGCCGTATGATCCATGGGCCTTTGTTCAGCCGTAGGACCATTGGCCTTCTATACGGGCCGTAGGATCCATCGACCTTCTATACGGGCCTTAGGGATCAATGGGCCTTCTACGGGCCGTAGGGTCCATGGGCCTTCTATGGGTCGTATGATCCATGGGCCTTCTACAGGCCATACTATCCATGGGCCTCATATGGGCCATAGGATCCATGGGCCTTCTACGGGGCGTATCATCATTTCGCCAATCATGGGGCATACTATTCGTGGACCATAACGGGTCATTAATAGGCCGTATTTGATAACTCTATGAAAACAGCCCAACGGGTTTTTTGACATGAAAACGGCCCAACGTATTAACGGTCCGCAAACAGGCCGACTGTAACGACGGGCTGAATTTGGCCCATAAGCAGAAAATGACAGTAACGGGCCGTATGTAACCGAATGCTGCAAATGAGCCCAAGAATCAATGGGCCCTGAGAAGGCCGAAAGATAACTTGGGCTGGAAACGGCCCTATGGAATAACGGGCCGTTAATGGGTATAAAGTGATACACTATTCATTACATGCCAGTTTCACCACGGGCCATTAGTGGGCCAAGAGTTACACAGGTCCTCATATGGGCCGAAAGAAGTCATGGGCCACACAAGGGCCGGAAGTTAAAACGGGCTGAATCATATTAGATGGCCCAGATGACGCTACTGGGCCTAATTTGGATAGGGCGTAACGGGCCCTGGGTTAGCGGGCTGTAAATGGGCTATATGCGAACAGGCCGTTAACAGGCTTTCCGTGGGCCGGCCCGCCACCTTTTGACCAAGTCAAACGGGACGGCCTTTTCACAGGAATGGGCCTCTATTGGGCCATGCCATGTGTCGCCGTATCATAGGCGCCTTCGGTCCAATGAGCGGATGACATCTGTCCCAACGGTGAGCCGACACATGTTTCCTCCAGCCAATGATGATTTCACACGTGGAAAATCCCCATTGGTCGGGGCTGTTAACGGGTTATCGGATCCAAAACCCGACCCGATAGCTTGACGGTGTTTTGTTATGGTGGATGCCACGTGTCGGTCACCCTTGACGAAAGCACTTCTGTGACCCGCGATTTATCGTCATGGAAGTGGACACTTCCGTGATGATAATTTTGGTAATGTCATGGAACACTTCTACGACAGCACAGGTATGACTATCTTGATTCTGTCATAAATTCGTCATGGATGTACATGCATGACAAAAAACGCGACCTACTGTGACAAACACATATCATCACAGAAGTGTATTTTTTTGTAGTGTATCCTTGTTTGTTCCTTGTGGGACTAACCCGTGTAGGTATTGAAAGTGCAACTCACTCCAAAGGATTGCTCCAAATGATCTACATCAACATTGAGCATCCACATCTTCAACACCTACATGAAGTCATCATCGACAAAACCCAAGGTTATTTCATCCCTCTAAAGGGGGATCTCGCATCTAGGGGGAGCTTTACTATAAGAATTGAGTCAAAGCAACTCTAATGGTGTGAACACAACAATGCTTTATCTAAAAGTGGTAACCGCACTTGTGCTTAAACGATGAGTATGACATATGATCAAATGTTCTCATTGGACTCCTAAGTCAATATACTCATATATAGATGACCTAGTCATCACAAATTTCTTGATAGATGCTAGATTGGTTGTGCATGCTTTGCCACATATTTCATTTGCCATTTTATAGTGTGAGCACGTTGGTTGCATAGTTTACTCATTCAAGGACATCCACTTGTAATTTTGATTGTTTGGTTTTGTCGGTGAGAAATGACACCTATGGGATCATTGGAATCCCTACTACGGTTGTGGGGCGCTGGATCGTGAGAAGAGCGGGACTAGTAGACATCACAGAGGGGATTTACCCAGGTTCGGGCCGCAAAGATGCATAAAACCCTACGATCCTGCTTTGGTGGATGTATTTAGTGTTCTTGAGCTCTTGAACTAGCTATGGGTGCTTCTAGGTTCAAAAGAGACGAATCCTTCTCCAGTGCGCCATGGGCCTCCTTTTATAGGCGAAAGGGGCTGCCACAGTGGCACACAGGAGGTGGAAAGTGCTACAGCGCTGTGAGCTTATCGCTGGTATTACATGACAAAGTGCATTTAATGCGAGGCTTAGGTCTCCCTTCACATTATCGGGGACAGGAGCGAGGCCTGTCCCATCCGTCGCCGCTCCCCTTACTTTGACACGCGCCCTGGCTAGCGGTGCATGTGGTGCCATGTAGGCAGGCAGGCAGCTGAGGTGGCGCGGTGGTGGAGCCTCCACGAAGGCTGCATGTTGCCACGCAGGTGTCTGCCCAGCTGGTTGGGTCGGCAGCTGCATGCGAACGGCGGCGGAGACTTGGCTGGTGTGGGTCTGACAGTGGCCCTGCTGGCGTGCTTGGCGAGGGCCTTGCCGGGTGGCCCGGCAAGGGTCTTGCCGCGGCATGCCATCATCGCTGGCAAGGACCTTGCCGGGGGTCTCGTGGGCTTCCTCGGCAAGAACCCTGCCAAGGATTGTTGCCTTCCTATCCTAATTTGATCTTGACTATTCTTTGTCTTCACAAAGATCTGCATGCCACCACGGAGGTGCCTCTCGAGCCCTGTCCCAATGCATCAGTCTAGCGTTGGTGGTCTCAAAGGTGGCTCGCTTAGCTGGTGTGGGTGAGCTGCCCCGGCAAGGGTCTTCCGGGGAAACCTGCTTCGTCCATCCGATCTTTGTGGCCTTGGTCCTTGTCGTTACTTTATTTGTCTTGTGCCTTCGGCTTCTCTCTGGCTTCCCTTTCCTTCCCTGTTATGCATGGTCGTGGCGGGTGGCTCTGACTGCTCGTGCACAAGTAAAGGGGTCAAAAGTAGCGCCCCTACTTTCGTACACCGACAGGAGCCCCCGGGCTTGGGCCATACATAAGCGCAACACGTTGTTGGGCCAGGCCCAGAACGGTGCGCGGGCAGTTGGGGTAGATTTTTACGGCGGTAACTGTTCCGTCCGCTGCGCTTCCCCATGACCCGCGTTGAACGCGTGACGTGGGGGTCGTGTGCGCGCGCGTGACATGGGAGGCATGTTTGGGATAGCGTCCGCACGCATGTGTCATATCGCAGTTAATGGGAAAGGAGGCGGCTCGCGCCTTCCCCATAAAAATGAATAACCGCGGGCGCGGTGCTCACTTTACCCCCCTCTTGCGCCTTTCTCCAATCTTAGAACCGCCGCCCCCTTTCTTCCTTCTTCTCGAGCCTCTCTGCCTTTTTCCATCGCCGCCGTGATTCCGCCATCCCCCGCCTTTTCGCTTCTCGCAGCCACCATGGCGCCCAAGTCCACCAAAAGCAAAGGAGTGGCGAAGGACGCTGGGGCGACGGAGCAGCCGGAGAGCAAGTTGGTGGCGCGACGGGCACAGTTCGCCTACTTCCCCTCGATGATTGACGTGTCCGAGGTCCGGGAGATGTTCAAGGATCTGTGGGGAGTTAACACGGGGGGAGTGAAGATGGGGGCATCCAACCACGCACGTCGTCCTTGCCAGTGCCGTGGCCTCCCCAAACCGGTACCCCTTCTTTGTCGACTATTTCTCCTGCGGGCTCTGTCCCCCCTTTTCTGATTTCTTCAAGGATATCATGCACACCTACGGCTTCCGCCTCCTGGATTTCACCCCAAATGCCGTGGCGTGCATGGCTCTCTTAGCACATCTCTGCGAGGGATTCGTCGGGGTGTACCCCAGCATGACGCTCTTCCGCCATTACTTCTCCCCTCGGATCCAAAAAGGGGGCACCGTCGCTGGCTGCGTCGCCTGGATCCCGAGGGCCAAGGGGGCATACCCGGAAGGCGCCACGAAGGAGACATGGGAAGAATGGCGGGGCCGGTGGTGCTGGATTGAGGAGAAGGATCCGCCAGCATTCTGCGAGGTTCGCCAGGAGCCTCTGGTCCGTGGGGGCGATTCGGGCGATGTCGACGCCGATGACGCGAAGCTTACGGTCGCCACCACCAGGATTCTTCGGCTCACCCAGGCCGGGCTCACCCTCGAAATGATCGGGGAGGACTTCATCCGCCGCTGAATTGCCCCTCTACACGACAAGGGGAAGCCGACCTGGCTCTTTGTGAATGTCGTCGACATCATGAGGCTCCGCCCCGGCCTCGATAACAACCTGACGGTGCTGAGGCATGCCCATCTCTGCCAACGGATCTTCTAGCTCGAGGTTAACGACGAGGGCGAGGTCGAGCGGTCCGGCAAGGTTGCCAGGGCCGCCGCAAAGGCCGGCAAGGTGGTCAAGGAGCCCGTTTTCAAGATGCCGGCGGGAGTGGTCCTCCTGAGCAACAACTCTCACCGGTCCGAGACCATTGCCATGATGCCGCTTTTCAACGCGCATGGCCTTGACACGAACTGGGTTGAGCCGGAAGGGCTCAAGGTGCAGGAGTTCTTCGACACCTTGCATGAGGTGTATGTCACTGCCGAGCCGCGGCTTATCCAGGACACCTCTCCAGCGGAGCTGCATTATATCGCCGCTAGGGTGGAGGAGGCGAGGCTTGCTGAGGAGGATGCAAAGCTCGTCGAGGAGGCTGGCAGCACCGGCAGCATGGTGGATAAGGCCGTGGCGGAGGCAGAGAAGGGGGAGCTCGCCCGGTGGGCAGCAGCCACTGGGGAGGCCAGCGGCGCCGGCATCGGGGCTCCCCTCATCGAAGACGCAGCCAACGGGTCATCGGAGGGGGAGGGCGAGGGGGAGAAGACCGCGACTGTCGATCCTCCAATCTCCGAAAAAGGGCTGGTCCTGCGGCGGGCCACCTCCGGTGAGCCGGCCCGCCTCGATCGGACCGCGCAGCTGCGGCAAGCACGGGAAGCGCCTGTGCGCCAGACGAGGGCGGTGGCGATGAAGAAAACGGAGAAGGCCGTGGCATCGAAGAAGAAGGCATCTTCTTCTTCATCGTCCAAGCGCGCCCGAACGCCATCGCCTCCCCCTTCACCGGCAAACATCGGCGTGGGGATTGCATTTGACTTCGGGCCTCTCAGCCCGGAGAGAGACTTTGGGCCTCTCAGCCTGGAGAGAAAAAGGAAAGCAATAGAGGGGGAGGAGGAAGAAAATGAAGAGTAAGCTTCTGCTTTCCTCCCTCATTCCTTACACTCCCCTGATGGCATTGCTCACTTGTCTTCATCTTGCAGGGATGTGGAGACGCTGGCCCAGAGAATAAAGAGGGCCTGGTTCGGCGAGTGGCCAGCCCCTGGCAGGCACCTCCAGTACGCCACTGGTGGTGTTGAGCAGCCTGGACAGCAGCCTCCAGCCCAGCCCCCAGCGTGAGTCCATAACCCATCCTTTGTCAACGTGCGTAATGCACGGCGCTTTGGTAATGGCCCTATTATGGATGTAGGAGGGGAGCAACACTAAGGGGAGCCACAGAGGGCTTCTCCCATCGTGCCGCCCCCGTCGACCACGCCGCCCCAAGGGGCGTCCCCGGCAAGGGTGCCAAGCGCCGAGGCCATGCACACGGAGGAGGAGGGGGAGAACATGGGCGCCGGTGGCTTCGCCTCGACGCCAGACCTCGGCGGAGAAGGGCGCGTCTCGGCCCGACACGGGTAAGCCACTCGCTCTCCACTTCTGCTTGCGTTCTTTCTTTCCTCTTTTCCTTACTGGCTTTCGATCTTGGCTCCGCCCTGTCTCCTTCTTGGCACCCAGACCCCTCCTCGGTAGACTCAAAGGACGTCGACACCGTCATCAAGGATGTTGCCGTGGATGCCGTGGCGGAGGCGGAGAAGGTTGCTATCGAGGAGAGCGCCGGGGGCGCCGCTGAGGACGCCGCCAAGGGGCCCGCCGAAGAGCCCGGCAAGGGGCCTGCCGGGGAAGCCGGTAAGGCCACTGCCGAGGAGGTGGCGTTTGACGACCTGCCTTCCTCCTCCGCTGCCTCTGGCTCTGGCAGGTACCTGAGGGTAAGCGACGACCTCTTCGTCCACCTCCTTGGCGTGTCGAGCACCAGGGCTCCCTTTGAGGGAGAGGTGTTTGACGAGGAGGCGCTCGCCGCCACTGGGCTCGAGGTCGTCGATGAGCCGGACATTGGTGGCGTCGTCTCCCAGGAGGAGCGGCTGCTCCAGGCCATGGGTCCTAGCTACCGGAAGCTTTAGGCGCTCCACCGCGCCCGTCTGGACAAGGCCAAGTCCAGGATGGCGATGGTGGAGAAGGCGGAGGCGGACTTTGGAGAGCGCATCACCAAGGCGCAAGACTGGTTCCGCCAGGCCTAGGACGAGCTGAAGGCCACCCAGGGCGAGCTGGCCAACTGTGAGGTGGAGCTTACCCTGAAGCTGGCCGACGTCGAGAAGGCCCAGGAGACGGCAAAGAAATTGTCCAACGAAGTCGAAGCCGCTCGGACCCAGCACAAGGCCGCACTGAAAACCCCGGAAGAGGACCTTGCCGCGCGCGAGGAGAAGCTTGCCACCACGCTCCGTGGCAAGGACGAAGAGGTGGGCAAGCTCGTCGTGCAGCGGACCCGAGAGCTGGAGCAGAGGCATCAGGAGGCACTCAATGCCTAGGCTCAGGTCTACGCCGGCAGGGTGAAGGAGCTGGAGGGGCAAGCTTTGAAGCTGGCCCAGGAGAGGGACATGCTCAACAGCACCCTGACGGAGGCGCAGGGCACGGTCGTCAGCAAGGCCGGAGAACTCTCCGAAGCCAACAAATCCATCAGAGACCTCAAGCTGAAGCTGGGAGATCTCGAGAAGATGCTGTCGGAGGCCGGAACCTGGGAGGGGATCCTCACCAAGGAGCTGGAAATAGAGAAGCAACTGCGGATGAACGAGACCGCCAACCTCGAGGATCACGTGGCGGGCGTGAAAGGTTGGCTCGAACGCCTTGCCGTCATTGCAAAGTCGACCACCAATTAGCTGGCCATTATGGGGATGCCGGAGATGAGGTACGCCCCAGAGGCGAACCTGAGCCCCAATGCCAACCTGACCATATACTTTGAGAAGGTCGTCGGCGCCCTGAGGCGGCTTCATTCCAACCGGGCGGCCTCCCTGGCCGAAGAATCCCGGATACTCTCCCGGGGGACCATGACCAGGGTGCTCGCCAAGATTGCGCACTGGCACCCAGACCTCGACTTCGAAGCTGTGCTGAAGAGCTTGCCGGAGGATGCCGACATCGCGGCGCTCAATGAGCGTATCCAGCGCATCCTCAGCCGCATCAACAAAATCAAGAGGTTGGAGGGCCAGCGCCGGGACTAGGCACCCCATTCTTCGTCGCCACTGCGTGTACATGACCAAGACAATGCTATCTTTAGTTAGAACCGCGGTGGCAATTTGTGTAATATAACTCTGCAGTGCTCCTGAAATTATGCATGTTATTTTCCTGTTCGATTTTCCTTTGTATGTCCGCCCCACGTTGACCGGGTAGGCTTGCCGACACGTAAACCCAGGGTGGCGCTTTGAGGATGGATCCTCATTAGCCTGCCAGGTGTGCTTGTTGCCGGGTGAAGCACCTTACCGCCCTTGGCGCGGCCGCTCGATCCGTCGAGCTTGACACGAGTCAGAACCGAGAGCGTTGCCGATGGCGAAAGGCTACCCTACCGCTCTCGGCACGGCCGCTCGAACTGTTGAGCGGACTTGAAACAGAACAAGGGCGTTGCCGATCGCAGGAGGGCCCCTCTGCGTACAAGCTCTCCATACATAGGCCGAACCGTCGAGGATAATAACCTTATATTTAAGGAGAAAAACCTAAAATTCAGCATGACTTAGCTCTCTTGTCGCCGCCTCGGCGTCCCTCGTGCCAATGGGTAGCACCGCCTTCTTGGCCGCCTTCTCCGTAGGGGCTGTGGCGATGATGAACTGCTAGGCCTACCACTGGACCCGATTCTCACAATCTGGGCGCCCCCTACCTGGCACGCCAAAGATGTCGGTGGGAAACAACACCTATGGGATCACTGGAATCCCTACTACGGTTGCGGGGTGCTGGATCGTGAGAAGAGAAGGACTAGTAGATAGCACAAAGGGGATTTACCCAGGTTCGGGCCACAAAGATGCGTAAAACCCTACGGTCCTGCTTTGGTGGATGTATTTAGTGTTCTTGAGCTCTTGAACTAGCTCTGGGTGCTGCTAGGTTCGAAAGAGCAGAATCCTTCTCCAGTGCACCATGGGCCTCCTTTTATAGGTGAAAGGGGCTGCCACAGTGGCACATAGTAGGTGGAAAGTGCTACAATGTTGTGAGCTTATCACTGGTATTACATGGCAAAGTGCATTTAATGCGAGGCTTAGGTGTCCCTTCACTTTATCGGGGACGGGAGCGAGGCCCATCCCATCCTTCGCCGCCCCCCTTGCTTTGACACACGCCCTGGCCAGCGATGCATGTGGTTCCATGTAGGCAGGCAGGTAGCTGAGGTGGCGCGGTGGTGGAGCCTCCACGAAGGCCTGCATGTTGCCATGCAGGTGCCTGCCCAGGTGGTTGGGTCGGCAGCTACATGCGAACGGCTGCGGAGACTTGGCTGGCGTGGGCCTGGCAGTGGCCCTGCTTGCGTGCTTGGCGAGGGCCTTGCCGGGTGGCACGGCAAGGGTCTTGCCGCGGCACGCCGTCATCCCCGGCAAGGACCTTGCCGGGGGTCTCGTGGGCTTCCTCGGCAAGAACCCTGCCGAGGATTGTTGCCTTCCTATCCTCATTTGATCTTGACTATTCTTTGTCTTCACAAAGATCTGCATGCCACCACGGACGTGCCTCCCGAGCCCTGTCCCAATGCATTTGTCTAGCGTTGGTGGGCTCAAAGGTGGCTCGCTTAGCTGGTGTGGGTGAGCTACCTCGGCAAGGGTCTTGCCGGGGCCGCTGAGGCTGCCCCGGCAAGGGTCCTTGCCGGCGAAACCTGCTTCGTCCATCCGATCTTTGTGGCCTTGGTCCTTGTCGTTGCTTTGTTTGTCTTGTGCCTTCGGCTTCTCTCTGGCTTCCCTTTCCTGCCCTATTATGCGTGGTCATGGCGGGTGGCTCTGACTGCCCGTGCACAAGTAAAGGGGTCAAAAGCAGAGCCCCTACTTTTGTGCACCGAAAGGTTTCTTTTCTTTTGCCAAGTGGATGGACAAGAATGCCTAAGAACCTTCTCTAGCTATCTATGCTTTTCTTGCCTCAAACTCTATTCATGCTAGATCACAAAGTTTGATCGAGTCAGATTCGAACCACTCTGTGTGAGGAGCACTCGGAGTCCCCAATTCGTCATAGACTTAAACTTCCAAAACTTCTTTGTGCGTTTCAGTCTGACCGATTCTTCCATTTCGGTCATACCGAGATCACTAAGTCGATCTAGGTTTTCAATCTTGGTGCAACCGATTTGAACTTTTCGGTCAAACCGAGTTGCAGTAATTGCTTGCAGTTATGCATCTCGGTGCCACCGAGTTGTTCCACTCGGTCACACCGACAGGGTCAGGCTATATATATCCCCAGGCCAAAATTTGGAAATTTCTCCGAACCCCTTCGCCCGCGCTCAGCCTGCTCTTCCTCCCTGGTTCTCCGGATCATCCTCCTCGTCGCCAGCTGCCTCCAGCCGCTAGTCTCCACCGCCGTCAATGGGAATCGTCTCTGCCGTTGCCGCCGTAGCAGGTCCATCGTCGCACTAGGGGTCTGCTGTCAGTGTTTGCATCATGTCAGATCAGAGTGACAGTCAGAACAAGTCTCAGGAGCAAGTTCAGATGAGTGAGGGCACTAGTCCCTCTAGGAGCTATGATGATGGTAGCAGGAGCACACCCAATAACTTGCCAAAGGCAGCCACTAGGGCCAGAAAGAAGAGAACCTCAAATTCTGAGGATGAGGACTGTGGCTGTTGAGGATGAGGCCACTTCCAAGAAGAAAGTTCTGAAGAAGGAATATGGGACAGCTGCCGCCACCAAACCAGGAATGCAGAAGAAGGCACCTGCAAGAAGGATTCTCATTTCCAAACCTAGGAAGGTTGCCACTGGTGAAACCATGAAGTTCACCATTGGGTCTGAAGATGAAGCTGCTGGCCAAGACAAGAAGAAGAAAAGAGTCAGAACCACTACTGCCAAGGTTCTTGGCAAGCCCTCTATGAGGAGAGACTCTGAAGAAGAAGAGGAAAAGGTTGCTGCACCAGCACCTAAAGCTCAAAAGCTTATGGGAGATGCCATAAAGTCAGTGGCTACTCCATCAAAGCCCAAAGAAGCTCCCAAAGCTGCTGCTCCAAAGCCCAAGTCTGCACCTAAGAGGAACACAAGAAATATTCCTGCTGGAGAGAAGAACAAGGCCCCAGTGCCTGAAGCTGCTGTAGAAGAAGAAGAAGATGATGAGTCACATGTCTTGAGGAAGCTGAAGCCAAAAATTCCAGATCACAATGATGTTCATCCAGTAGCTGAGGACATGAAGCTCAGGAAGGATGCAGGACTTAGACAATGGAGATTGATTGATCACTATGCAGTCAGGAGGAGAACTGTTGTGGACTATAGGTTCCATACAAAGGAACAGCAGGATTTCTATGAGACAGTGTTGCTTGACAAGAAGCCAATAGTCTGTGATATGAGATGGGTGGACTGGAAGTACATCAGGGAAAATGAAGAGCAATATCCTAGAGTCTATGATACTTTCAAGTCTTGTGGAGTAGAGGACTTTGTTGCGCAGAAGCTCACAAAGTGGAATGATGAGCTTATTATGCAGTTCTACTCCACAGCTCACTTCTACCCAAATGGAAGGATTGTCTGGATGTCTGAAGGTACTAGGTACGAATCAACAGTTGAAGAATTGGAAAAATTGATCAATGCTCCTAAGGAGAATGAGGATGACTTGGATGTCTATGCCAAGAAGAAGAAGGATCACAACTCCATGGCACATATGTACAGAGAGATCCCAGATGCTGCTGTTGAGACACACAAATTTGGATCAGTACATTACCTTCTGCCAGGTTTGCCAACAAACAACTGGATCCTCAGGCATACTGCCAAAGTCAGGTGATCACAAGATGATCAGAGGCCATGCAATTAACCTGCTTCACATATTTCATGTGCCTCAAAAGTTCAAAGTCATGGGCCTAATTGTGGAAAACTATCAAGAGGACAGCTGCAGATCAGAAGAGAAGTTGTGGGTATGCCCCACAGATCCAGGAGCTAATCAACTCCAAGATGGGCACTCGCACATACCTCTTGGACAAGGATCACATGCCCATCTACCTAGATTTTGAGGACAACACTGTGGTAATGGATGAGAATGAACCATCCTCTATGCAAGTTCAAGAAAAGAAGGAGAAGGCAAGGACTGAAAAGGCTTCAAAGATGCCAACCATTTATGAGGCATCTCAGTATTTCCTAAAGAGCAAGCAAGATCAACTTGGCTACTTGATTGCCTCCACTCTGAGGATTGAGAAGGGATTGGCCACCCTGACTCAAAACCAGGAGATCCTGGAGAGGAATATGGAGCAGAAGTTCTATGATTTGGATGTGAAGGTCACTGAGATACAGTCAGTTGTTGAGCAACTTCAGGATGAAGTGCAGGAGAACAAGGGCAAGTCTACCACCGATGCTTTTGCTAGAGTGCTCAGGAGTCAGAGATTAGCTGCAGTGCCTGTTCCAGACACCAGAGCCACATCATCTACACCAGCTATAACTTTTGTGCATCCAGCTCCAACACCCACTCCATGAGCTCCATCTACATCTACTGATGCCTTCGTCCTTGGAGTTCTATCTACACCACCACCTGAAGACCAAGCCTGAGAGTCGATCTAGCACTATGCATTTTTATGAACTTAATGGTAATTTGTTGCCAAAGGGGGATAAAATGTATAGATCATAGGCTTCGAGAGAGAGTGCTTTTGTTCTCTCTTGTTTTGCTTTTTGGTGGTTGAACTTTGTTACTTTGTTATTTGCTTGTTTGAGATACTCTATGCTTGTGTGAGATACTTGGATGATCATGTGTTTGATCATATGCTACCTTAATGCTTGTTGGATGACATTATCCTTTTATATCTCTATATGATCATTCACTTTGCTTGGTGATGAGTGCATGTATTTAATTATTATCATTTTGAGTGCTCCACCAAGATGTATGTGACATGGAAGAGTAACCCATCATCCTAACTATTTGTGCATTTGCAGTCCAAAGCAAATCTTAAACTATGCACAAATTTAGGGGGAACTCTTGCTTTTCACATACTTCTCAAAGCGACAATGTTTTTCACTCTTATTATCATTTGTGGAAGCTTTGATCTATATGTTGTCATCAATTACCAGAAAGGGGGAGATTGAAAGTGCAACTATCCCTAGGTGGTTTTGGTAATTCCTAACAACATATAGCTCATTGAGCTAATGCTATTTCAAGGTAAATATTTCAGAAAAGCTCAATGATTGGCATGGCATGGATGAGAAAGTGGGCCCCTCAAAATGCTAAGGACAAAAGGATTGGCTCAAGCTCAAAGCTCAAGACTCTACATTTTCTATTTTAGTGATCCAAGATCACATTGAGTCTATAGGAAAAGCCAATCACTACAAAAAAATACACTTCCGTGATCATACGTGTTTGTCACAGTAGGTCGCGTTTTTTGTCATGCATGTACATCCATGAAAAATTTATGATAGAATCAAGATAGTCATACCTGTGCTGTGGTAGAAGTGTTCCATGACATTACCAAAATTATCATCACGGAAGTGTCCACTTCCATGACGATAAATCGCGGGTCACAGAAGTGCTTTCGTCAAGGGTGACCAACACATGGCATCCACTGTAACGGAATGCCGTTAAGCTATCGGGTCGGGTTTTGGATCCGATAACCCATTAACAGCCCCGACCAATCGGGATTTTCCATGTGTAAAATCATCATTGGCTGGAGGAAACACGTGTCGGCTCACCGTTGGGACAGATGTCATCCACTCATTGGACATAAGGCGCCTATAATACGTCGACACGTGGCACGGCCCAACAGAGGCCCATTCCTGTGAAAAGGCCGGCCCGTTTGACTTGGTCAAAAGGTGGCGGGCCAGCCCATGTAAAGCCTGTTAACGGCATGTTCGCATATAGCCCATTTACAGCCCGCTAACCCAAGGCCCGTTACGCCCTATCCGAATTAGGCCCAGTAGCATCATCTGGGCCACCCAATATGATTCCAGCCCGTTTTCACTTCTAGCCCATGTATGGCCCATGACGTCTTTCGGCCCATATGAGGCCCTATGTAACTCTTGGCCTATTAACGGCCCGTGGTGAAACTGGCCCGTAATGAACATTGTATTACTTTACACCCATTAACGACCCGTCGTGAAACTGGCCCGTAGTGAACAGTGTATCACTTTATACCCATTAAGGGCCCGTTATTCCGTTGGGCCGTTTCCAGCCCATGTTATCTTTCGGCCTTCTCAGAGCCCATTTATTCTTGGGCTCATTTCCAGCATACGTTTACTTACGGCCCGTTACTGTCATTTTCTGCTTATGGGCCAAATTCAGCCTGTGGTTATAGTCGGCCCGTTTGTGGTCCGTTAACACGTTCGGCCGTTTTCATAGCGTCATGAAATACGTCCTATTAACGATGGCCCGTTATGGTCGGCCCATGAACGGACGATTTCAACTCTAGCCCGTTTACGGCCATAATGCGGCCTGTTATTGGCCCATGTTTGGCCAATCGATCATACTGCCCGTATAAGGCCCATTGATGATACGGCCCGTAGAAGGCCCATTGTTTCTATGGCCCGTAGAAGGCCCATTGTTTCTACGGCCCATAGAAGGCCCACTGTTTATACGTCCCGTAGAAGGCCCACTATTTCTACGGCCCGTAGGTCCAGTGTCACTACAGTAAATATTAGCCCATGGTTATTGTGGCCTAGTTTTAAAAAATAGGTTGTTGCAGCCACTAGCAAACCGCAGAAAAATAATTGCACTGACTACAAGCAAACAAATAAACAAGACAACAAGGAAATAAATAAGCAACCAACTTACACTAGGCTATCACGGCTATTACACATATTACATCCACTGGGCATCAAAGTTCGCCACCAGTGCAAATATAGGGAACACAGCAGCATATAAACGCCGCAGCAAAACAAGTCCATAACTGAAACCACTTCAGAAGAGCTCAAGAAACAATATCCTGGGTACCCATAATGCTGGCAAGATGCTTAGCAAGCTTATTAACTTTCTCTTGTTTGGCGCTTAAGTCCTCCAGCGCCTGCTGTTGCACCAGAAAGTATGCATCTGAATTCTGCAGGGACTTCCTCAGTCCTTCGGCTTCCTGTCGCATAACATCTGATCGATGTCTTTCAACTTGAAGTTGAGACTCAAGAAGCCGAACTGATTCAGGCAACGAGTTCGAAGAGCTGGTGCTAGCAGTGGTAGCCAGTAACTCGAACACTACATCAAGACATGACTTTGGGGTTGTCTCAGTGTCCTCAATATAGTTTTTATCAGCTTTCTTGGAGACCAACAGGGATGTCTCACTATCTTGAACCTTATCTGCATTACTTCCTTTACCATTGCATAACAGGGCACTCTTCTCCAATATTTTATCCGCGTTCTAAAAGGGAAACAAACAAACACATCTCATTTTGGTAAACCAGTTCAGTAGTAAGGAGGACAGGATAACAACATGAAACAAACATATATCTATGTAGTATGGTCACTGTATGGTCTATATCATTCTAGTTTATGTTGCCAAATCAAGATAGATACAGTTCGAATCATATCTATTTAAGACAAAGCAACATAGACAGAATATAAGTGTGGGAAACTACACAGCAATAACAACACTTGTAATGTGCATGGCATGAGAACATAACTGTTTATTCAATTGAAACTGAAATCAACATAGAGCAAGTTACAACATCAAACAGCCAAACACGTTGAAGAAACAGGTTTAAAACATACCTGTTGCGCCATTGGAGTTTCAATTGCATCCTTCAAATTTGAAATTGGTTGGTATCAGTAAGTACATTGATGCAAGAGCAAAGTAGTATGAACCATAGCTACGGAACCTGACCTGAGAACAATTCTTCTTCTGCTTTAAGCGTTGACTTCGGGTTTGGAGTGGTGGTCCTCGTGATTTGGGCATTGCAGTTGCCTTACTAACTGCTCGTGTTTGGGTGCTCTGTGGTGGAGACGGTGCTGTGTCAACGGGAACTGGGTGTCTATCTGCTGGGGTTGGGGTTAGAAGGGGTGTAGCTGGTTCTCTGTCCAACTGGGTAGGGGTACAATCTGCATGAGTGTGGGTTATGTGTGTTGGGGCTGATTCTTGGGCAAGTACAACCGTGGTTCTATCTGCATCGACAGGTAGCACCATCTTTTCTGAAGACCGTGTTTTTACTCCCACAGATACTGCCATCACTCCCTCCAATTGAAATGGTTGATAAACAAGAAAAGTAATTGAATGTACAGACATTGTAAGATAGACAGGTGCAATGGATAGTATGGAAGAAAACAGGGCATGAAATAATTCACATTTATGTTGTCTAAGCAAACAGAATAGCAGGACATAATTTCACATATATGATGGCTAATTAAACAGGATAGCATGACACAATTTCACATGTATGATGGCTAACTAAACAAGATAGAATGACATACTTCAAAATATGATGACTATATAAACAGGATGACATGATATAACTATACGATGTGTCTATTAAAGTGGTTGGCATGCCATAAATCACAAACATGCCATCGATGGAAACATGATGGCATGATATAATTCACGGATAGAATGACATAATTTAAAATATGATGACTATGTAAACAGGATGAGATGATATAATTATATTATGTCTTTAGAAAATGGGTTGGCATGCCATAATTCAGATACATGCTGTCTATGTAAACATCATGGCATGACATAATTCAAATATATGATTTATATACTAAGGAAGTGAGCAGAGGGCAATTGCATATATGATGTGTCAACTAAGGAGATGGCATTCAATATTGTGTATATGATGTAAAAAATAAGCATTGCAATACAACATATGCATTATATGAGTAATATAACACTGCCAAGTTTGAGCATACACCTCAGGGGGATAATAGGACTAGTCATCTGCCTCTGAATCCTCCTCTGAAGAGCTATCTGTAACCAGCAAGATATCTGCTTCAGTAGGTAGCATTGTCTACTCTGAAGACCTTGTTTTCACTCCAGATTTCTCCATCACCAATTCAAATGGCCGATGCACAGGAAGAGTAGTTGAATATACAAACATTGTTGACAAAAGCAATGAGAAATACAAAAAAAAGGACGGCATGATATAATTCACATATATGACGCTTGCCTAAACAGCATGGCATTGCATAATTCACATACATAATGCCTTGCAACAAGATAACATTGCATAATTCACATATATAATGTCTTGCAACAAGATGGCATTGCATAGTTCACATATATGGTAATTAGACACTAAACAGGTGGCATTCACACAAAGCATGTCTAAACTAAGCAAATGACATAGCAATGCAAGATACCATACGCACGATATGAGTAACATAACCCTGCCAAGTTAGGGCATGCACCTCAGGGGGGAAATATGACTAGTCATCTGTCTCTGAATCCTCCTCTGAGGAGCTATCGATAACCAGCAAGACGTGCGCTTCGTCAGATAGCATTGTCTGCTCTGAAGACCTTGTTTCCACTCCAGATTTTTCCATGACCATGCCGAATGGCTGATGCACAGGAAGAGTAATTGAATGTACTAAAATTGTTGACAAATTTAACACATAATAAAAAAATGATGGCATCATATAATTCACATATAAGATGACTGGCTAACCAGGGTGGCATTGCAAAATTCACATATATGATGCCTGTCTAGACAAGATGAAATTGCATGATTCACATATACGATAAAGAAACAAAACAGATGGCATTGACACAAAGCATGTCTAAACTAAGCAGATGACATCTTTAATGTATACAATAAGCAATGCAAGGCACCATATGCATGATATTACCAACATCAGCATGCCAAGTTAGAGCGAAGACCTCATGGGGTAAATAGGAGTGGTCTTCTCCTTCTGAATCCCCCTCAGAATAGTTATCTTCCTCTTGATTACGATCCGAAATGGGTGGAGGGGGGGGCTGCCTTTGCGCCCACCATGGAATGACGTCTGCATGAAATTTTATTGCCACGCAAGGCTCGTCTCTTTTGCTCTACATGATCAGTTCCATTGTGTACAATAACTGGCATGCATAGGAATAAAACATAGTGAGATTATGTAAGGAGTGCATGCACAAATCCAGAGTGATGGTAGCAAACTGTGGATAGACCCAAAACCAATGATAGCAGGTAGATAATAGCTTTAGTTAAAAAATACAGATAATGGCTCCTTTAATGTTTGTTTGCACCTGACATGAAACTCATAGTAGACACCGGATATTAACCAGATAGTAGACAGATAGTACTGATTGCTGCCCCAATATGTACCCCACAACCATTTAAAAACTCAAGTTTCAGCATTAGTTTGGACCTGACTCGGAGCCTAATAGGTGAACACGATGATAATGTAGCATGTCATCATATTAAGCGACGCATAACGTAAGCAGACACAGAAGAGTGCGACCTCTCTTGCGGACCCGTGTAGTCCTCAAGGTCATCTGCTCAGTTGATGATGGTAATGCAGTTGTCGTGGCTGCCGGCGGCAGGGAAGAAGATCTGAGGCAGCGAAAGACAGTCTGGAGAGCGGATCCCTGCTGTGGTGAACCCTTCCATCGTTGGAGCAGTTGAGCTGGGGTGGAACACAGTGCCGCAGGAGCAGGACAAACCACACAAGGTTTTTTTGACACATATCTGTAACAGAAGTAATTGAGTAAGGGCTTGTTTGAATTTGAGGATTCTAACAATGTAGGGATAGGAAATAGACAGGAATAGGGTAGGAATGCACGTGCAAAACAGAGAATTTAAAAACACAGGATTTATGCCAATCTAGGTGTTTGATTCACAACAATTGGAAGATCACAAGATGCAAAAAAGCATGGTGAGATTAAGTCAAACCACAAGAAAATGTACGGTTATAATGCTATTATGCTACTATCTCTTAGTCTTGTGCTTGATGAATAGGAATATGAAAAGAAGGAGAAGTGGAAATTAGAATTCCTACGGTTTTTCTTTCAAGGAGACACTAAAGGAACAAATCCTACAGTTTTCCTTTGCTCCATTCCTTTGCTCCAAATTCATGAAAAGTAGTACCATAGGAAACTTTCCAATTCCTATGTTTTTCATTCACTTTTCCTTTCAAGCACTGGAAATTCTAGTAGGCAGGCTTGAGCAAGGAAAATCCTACACTAAAAAAATGTTTTTGTGCTACTTCTATTACTTTGGACCAGGCCACTGCCGTACTAGCTCAACTCCCAGGCCCATCGACAAATGCACAGCTCAAACGCGCTGAGATAAATAATGATGGCGTTCAAGAGAGTCCATCACAGATAGCTAAGTTGCCTGGTACCTCACTGCTTGTCATATAGTAGGATAAAATAATCGTATTTCCCGTTACTACGAGTGCTCAGTGGACAATATATATAACATGTAGAGTAAAAAAGAGATGCAACAAGTGTACAACCTCTTTTGGCGAAGCCATGTCGATCTCAGCGTGATTGGGTTGGCCGGTGAGGATGCTCCGGCTGACTTTGCTATCAGAGGAGGGGAAGAAGATATTAGCCGTCTGGAGATGGAGCCCGAGGTACTACTCTGCTGTGATGGAGGGTTTCGTCGTTGGAGCAACTCCGGTGAGTTGTACGACGACGAGGCTGAAGCAAGACAAAAGTGACAACGAACAACGTTAACCTGAGTGGAATTCTCATAGAATCTCCAATAGATGACGTAAAATACATAACCACAAAGTGCTAGATGTAAAATACATCAGCCGCTCATCTCTGAACTTAACAGTCGAAACTGAACTTAACTGTCGAAACTGAACCTAACTGTCGAAACTGAATTTTGTTGTCGAAACTGAATTTTGCTGTGGAAACTGAACGCACTAGCAAGGTGAGGCTAAACGTCAGCCGATTTTGCAGCCGTTGGATACGAAATCAAGGGCATGCGGTTCATCTTCAACCTCCACCCCCCCTGAGCCGCCAGCCACCACCGGCCAAACAGCAGCCCCCCGCCGCCCCGCCCACCCCGAAAACACTCCCCACCGCCGGCCC
>NC_041381.1:321190642-321234975 GCF_002162155.2 Triticum dicoccoides | reverse complement strand
CCGGCGATCCCCATGCCACCGCCCCGCCAACGCCCCGCCACCGCCGGCGACCACTGCCCCCATCCTGGACCCTAAGATAGATAGTGGGGTACTTCTCCGCCGAGCCCCCCTCCCTGCTGCGGCTGGTTCTTCCTTCACCCCGGCGAGCCCACCCCTTGGAAATCGACTGACCCAGAAGTCGATTCAGTCGACTGAAGTGTAGCCAAATCGGAGCAGCATCGCAAACAAGAGCAAGAGCGAGAGCAGCAGCGCGAGCAAGAGCAATAGCAAGAGCAGACCAGGCAGGGGACCGAGAGCAAGAGCAGAGCAGCAGTGCGAGCAAGAGCTAAAGCAGCAGCAGCTCCTACTGATGTGGACGTCGCCGCCGAGGGAGCGACACCATGGAGGAAGTGGCCGGCGATGCCGCCGTGGATGGAGCCGCGCCGTGTCGGCTCGGGACCGAGCGCCGGCAGCACCGTGAGATCGAATCAAGAAGAAAATGCGGCGATTAGTGTACAACCTCTTTGGTGGCGCCGATTAGGCCGCAGCTTCATCCGAGGAAACGGTGATGATGATGCTCTTCTGGTGGTGCAGGTGAAGACGGCGGTGTGGGAACGGAGGTGGCGCGAAAGACGAGGGGAACGTCGGGGCAGCTCCTTGGAGGTGGAGGACGGGGTGGCTGAACCGGCGGGACGATGAGATCGACGACGGATCCTCATCCGGTACGGTGGATGAGGGACGTCGAGGTGTTGCTGTGGACGACGTCGTCGGGGAAGAAGCTCCGGCTGGGTGGCGGACGGAGCAGGGTGTGGGGTTTCGTCGCGGGTTTTCGCGGCCTCGGTGTATGAATGGGTGGGCGGATGGGATGGCAGTGGGGAACCATGGCTTAGAGACGCGCTTGTCCGAAATGTGGGGTAAGTTACGAAAGTACCCCCCACCGATTTGAGGCGGTTCTTTCGGTTCGGGGGTACCACGGACATTTCGCGTGTCGGGATTTCACAGGAGGTGGGAG
The DNA here is from genome assembly GCF_002162155.2 of Triticum dicoccoides. NCBI lineage: Eukaryota > Viridiplantae > Streptophyta > Magnoliopsida > Poales > Poaceae > Triticum > Triticum dicoccoides. The sequence continues at coordinate 321,233,984 of NC_041381.1, read as the reverse complement.
TTTTCGCGCGCGTTGTAATTTCGGAATAGCAAGGCGCGCGTTGAGATGGAGGGAGTTGTAGGACCACAACAAGACAAAGATATATCTTAAATATTTCGGGCTAACAAGGCGCGGGTTGAAGAGGCAGGAGTTTCGCAGTACGATAGACAGAGATGCTAGCTTCAATTTTCGGCATAACAAGGCGCGGCTTGAAATTTTGGAAGAACATGCTTAACGTGTACCCAAAAAAGACAATTTGCACCTCAACACGCACAACACACACACACAAACACCATTTAGACTAGAGTAAGGTACACGTGCATTGCACGCATGAGATTTGGCAACCAAATTATGAATAAATACCACATTATAGCATGCAAGCTTTGAGTCATATATGCATGTTGTAGATGTTCGTTTAATTCTTATAGTTCATTTCATTCAAAATCATCTAGTTTTTATAAGAAAGCTAATCTATTTTAAGATTCATGGAATTGTGCGTTGTAAGACATAAAGTAAAAACAAATAATGGCAAATCATGTAGAAAAACATTTGGGCAATTATGATACGGAAGATTCTAGAACAAATAAGAAGTGCTTGTGTTTTGATGTTTGTGCATTATGCTTAAGTTCAACCATGGAGTCTTCTAGATTATACATGTGGCGAAATCTTGTGGAATCTAAATGATATCCAACGGCCAATAGTGCTCAAATTTGCCATCTTTGGACTTTCGGATTCGCCTCATCCAATGACCATCTTTCAAAGTTAAAGTTACCCGCTCACAATAAAAAATATATATAATATAATATATATATAGGGGTATAGATATAGATATGTGATGCGAAAGCCGCCCATCATCTCCAATTGCATGCACGGATGCTACATGGGCAAATGATGTCTGCCATCGGTATCTCAAATTCAAATCAGTCTGACCTTGTTCAATGTGTATACATTACATCATGCTCATTTCCAAAGCACACCGCGCAGATCTCCGTTATATTCATGCACGCATGGGTTTCAAACATCAGGATCTCTTATTCAAATATTTGAATTCAACTTTACATTGATTATGACCTCACCTATTCTTTTACACCCACACAGTAGTCTTCTCTTTATAATTGTACCACTAACTTTCTCTCGTGCATGCATGCACACACACTACTAGTCGGCATTTTCTATCGCACGCATGCAATCTTTTTCTTCAGGTCGGTCTCCCATGAAGGCACACACCCACACACATCCCCCTCTCCCTCATACCGGGCATTCTTTATCTCTCACCCGTGCATGCGCAATGATCGATGTTCCTCTATGTATGTGTGTATATCGCTAGGTCTTTCATAGTTTTGCACACAAACCGATCAATCGATATATCCAGTGAGGTCTCACCCTCTTTCCCACGTCCACATCGATCAATCTATACCTCTCCCACGTCCACATCAATCAATCTATACCTCTCTATATAGGATTAACATAAATAGCGAATACACCCACATTAATTATATATCCAACGCCCCCCTCTCATCATCGATGCCTTCCGCCTCATCTTTCAGATGCGTGCACAATGGCGAAGACAGGGGGCAGTAAGGGCCCTACCCTCCCCTAACATCACACTATATATCGAGGCTAATATGAATGTGATCATTAGACAATTGCTGCTCAAAAAAGGTTTAATTTCATGAATTGACCCTCCTCGTAAAGGATTAGCAATGCTTGGCCCCCTAGCTCATTTATTTTTCATGGCTCCGCCACTGCGTGCAACAGCTCATGTGTTCGCCCCCTCTCTCTAAATATCGATCTCGCACTTGTGCATTCCTTCATAGTCTCCATCCACTCGGCCCCTCGCACCATCTTCTAGCCCCCCACCGGATTTTGCCACATGTACAATCTAGTAGACTCCATGGTTGAACTTAAGCATAATGCACAAACCTCAAAACAACAGTGGTTCTGTTTTGTTATACAATCTTCCGTATCATAACTGCCCAAACTTTTTTTCTAGTTGAATTGCCACTATTCATTTTTACTTTATGCTTTGCAACGCACAATTCCATGAATCATAAAATAGATTAAGGGCTTCTTTGATTCAAAGGATTCTCAAAGGAATTTTGGAGGATTCTAATCATTAGGAATTTTTCCTATCTTAGTTGTTTGATTCGTAGGATTATAAACCATAGGAATTTTTCCATATGATTCATTTGCACTAGATTTCATAGGAAACATCCCATCCACTCAAACCTCTTTGAAAGAATTCTGCGTTTTTTGTATGCACAATAAAACACTCATACAATCCTGTTGGATTCAATACGACATTCCACTATAATCTCATGTTTTTCCTATTCACGCGTTCTTAGCTTTTTTATAAAAACTAATTTGATTTTGAATGAGATGAACTATAAGAATTAAACGAAGGGCTACATCAGGCATATATGACTAAGAGCTTACATGCTATAGTGTGGTATTTATTCATAATTTGGTTGCAAAATCTGATGCGTGCAATGCACGTGTAAATTACTAGTACTTCGAGTATGTGCAAAACACGTAAATTAGAATACCAATGGCACGCTACGCAGTGTCTCTCTTACAGTTCATGAAGCCACGTGGCACATGTGGAGGCGTTGTCGCGACCTCCTTGCGTGGATTGATCACAGTGATGTGCTGCTAGTTCCAGAAGAATGTACTCGTCCTCCCTAAGCCATACTGGCGGTACATGCACGAAGCGAAGATGTGCACGCATGCCACGCACGCACTCATTCCCTCGCACGCACATGTGGGTACACGGGCGGACGCCATTTTGTACCAAGATCCACCCCATGTGATAATTTGACGCGTGTAAAGTCGTTCACTTCATTGATGGTCAATTAATACAACGCATGCAAATTGAGTGGACGTGAGGGCGAAAGAAAGACATTATTACTCCACTGCACGCATGTGTCGGTGTACTAGAGTAGGGGTACCATAGTATCCCGAACTTGTGCATGAGCAGTTGCAGCACCCCGCGGCAGGGCCCGCCAGGTCGCCGCCAAGGCCCTCTGTGGCTCTTCAGAAAACAAGACCCCGGCAAGAGGAGCTTGCCGGGGAGCCATTCAAGAACGAAGAATTCAAGATGAAGAGACAAGGCCCCGGCAAGAGGAGCTTGCCGGGAAGAGACAAGGCCCCGGCAAGAGGAGCTTGCTGGGAAGGCCAACTATGGCACCTCAAGAAACACTTGCTGAGACGCACCACGCGTCCCGGCAAGGCTCGGTGAGCGGCAAGCTCCCGGGCCCGACAAGGTAGCACCCGCGGCAAGATGCTTGCCGCGGGAAGCGGTCGCTCCGCGCCCAGGCTCCAGCGCATCCGCCAACGTGTCGCCCTGGGACCCTTCCAGGCACGCGTGGTGGAGGGCTGTGCAGCCAGCGGTGCGTGGTGGCCAGCGGCGCTGACACGAAGAGGCCATCGTGGCGTACGGTGGCGCTCCTAACGGTCGCTTCTTTGCACTGTTTAAACGAGTCCGACGGGCATTCAATGCCCTTGTCCCCTGCCATCAGAGTTAGGTAGGATATACTGTGGCTACAGTAGAAGTAGCTGTACCAACCGCATTCTTTTTCCATTTTTACCCCTCTAGCCTACGTTGCCACTTGTCGGTGACCCCTTGAGCGTATAAAAGGAGGCCCGCGTGCAACGTAGAAAGGGTTCGATTCGTTCGAAGCTAGCACACTCCGGCGCTCGGTCTGGTAGCTCATCTGGCTCCCGAGCAAGAACACTCAATACAATCAAGCAGTAGTAGGAGTTTTATCTCTCCGGAGAGCTCCGAAGCTGGGTAAACTGCTCGTGTGCACTGCCTCGATCCGCTCTTCATGCGGTCTCCGCCCTCTGCCGAACCGAAAGGGGCTCGGTCCCCATAGGTGTTCGCGGATCAGTTTCCCCCGACATCTTTGGCGCGCCAGGTAGGGGGCATCGAGTTCGTGTGAACCCGATCCGGCGTGCGCACGAGCCAGACCTTCATCGTCTTCATCATCTACGTCAACATGCCGCCGAAGAAGAAGGCTTCGGGGGCAACAGCCCCGTCTGCGTCGCTTCCACCGCCTCCAGAGCAGGCGGACGGTGGATTAGACGCTGGCGGAAGAATGGACATCGACGAGGGTGCCCATAGCGCTGCCAAGTCCAAGGACAAGGCTGCGCAGACATCAGCGTCCATACGTCCACCGCGCCCATCTCAGGAGGCGCGAGAACAGCAGCGTCACGGTGTTCGCAGCGCCATACGCCCACTACCCCAAGACCAAGCTGGTGGTTCGTGTGGCGTTCAAGACCAGCATGCACGCTAGCATGCTGGCCCCAGCGAGGTGCGGTCGCCTGGACGGGGTGCCGCTCCTTCTAACTTGGTTAGAAGTCCGAGCATGTCCCGCTCCTCGCACCGTTCGCCTCTGCCGCCAACCACGCCAGCGGAAGCCTTGGCGCGGGCCCAGTTACTCCTAGACTACCCTCCGACGGCGGACAAGACCGATGAATGGAGGGCCACTATCCAAAGCCTTATCGGCTTCGCCAACGGCGACACCGCGCGGCAACCCAGCATTTCGCTGCCGCGGCAAGATTGCCGAACGCGAGCCGGTGGCAACAAGAACGACGGAGGTGCAACTTCCATGCACTCTCCGCCAAGAAGGCCAAGATCGCCGACTCGCCGGATCCACCCCGACAGCGGCTCCACCACGTCGTCGGATCCACGAGCTCGTCGCGACCAGCGCCAAGTTCTCCGTGAACGACAACAAGAAGACGCTCGTACTCGCATCGAGCGCCGAAGAGAAGCGCGGCGTCAATCTGACCAGCGCGCTGGGCCCTCTGTCGACATGCGCGCGTCAGGCGAACCAGGTGACTTGCCGTACGCAGTAGGTTGCCCTGCGTTCACCCATGAGCTGCGGCAAGTCCAGTGGCCCAGCAAGAAGAACTTCAAACCGGACATACCAGAGAAGTACGACGGCAAGTCACATCCGTCGGAGTTCCTCAGCATCTACACCATTGCGGTGCAGGCTGCCGGGGGACGGGACGACAAGATCCTTGCCAACTACTTCCCGCTGGTGCTCAAGCCCAACGTCAGATCCTGGCTCATGCACTTGCCGGACAACTCCATTTCTTCTTGGGTAGATCTGTGCCATCAGTTTGTCGGCGCCTTTACAGGCGGCCACAAGCCACATGGCCAAGAGAGTGATCTTCACCTGCTCGCCCAGAAGGAAGGAGAGTCGCTGCGCAAGTTCATCCAGAGGTTCAGCCGTGTGCAGCACAACATCCCAGACGTCCACCCTGCCGCGGTCATCAGTGTGTTCCATCAGAACGTGCGAAACCGCAGGATGAGGGAGGAGATGGCGATGTGCAAGATCAGAGACGTCGCCGAGCTTTATGCGCTGGCTGACAAGTGCGCACGCGCTGAGGAGGGGAGGAGACTCCCCGGAGAGGATACATGAACAGTAGGATCTGACAGTGAGGATGCCGCCCCGGCGAAGAAAGGCCGGCGGCGGAACAACAGAAGAAGGAAAGGGAAGGAAGTTCCAGCTGTCGAGCAGTCCGGCAACGGAGGTGGCGCCAAGGAAGCTAAGGATGGTGGCTTCGGCAAGGAGACCCAGCCTGTGGCGGCCGCCGACAAGCAGGACAGCTCCGGCAAGCAGTATTGCAAGATCCACCGCACCAAGGGCCACGATCTCCAGAGTTGCAAGAAAGTTGAGCAGCTCGTTGAGCTGCAGAAAGCTGAGTATGAGCGACGCGACAAGGAGAAGGCCCAGGAAGGTGCTGGCGGAGCTGGCAAGAAACGCCCCAGCCGGGGAGGACGCCGCGACAAGGCCAAGCAGCGGCAAGGAGATAGGCCTCCCCGAGGCCGCGACAAGGATGAAGACGACGACGAAGACGAAGACATGGAGAATGATGAGGCTGATGAGCAGGAGTTTCAGAAAGCCACAGAGGTCCTGTGCGTTGACGGTGGTGCCTCTCTGCATACTTCGCACCGCCAACTCAAGCAGTGGATGCGGGAGGTTAATGCAGTAGAGCCATCTGTAGAGTCACGCAAGCCTCTGAGGTGGTCTAGCACGCCTATCGTCTTCGATATTGAGGATCACCCTGATCGCGTAACCGCGGTCGGGTGCTTTCCGATGTTGGTCTCACCAACTATTCGCAACCTCAAGGTCACAAAGATGCTAGTTGACGGCGGGGCCGGCTTGAATCTGATCTCCTCCGCGGTCCTTCAGAAACTCCAGATCCCCGACAGCGAGCTCGAAGAGACCGGCACATTCCAAGGAATAAACCCGGGAAGGAGCAAGCCTAAGGGGAAGATCACGTTGCCAGTCACATTTGGCAGCGAGCTGAATTTCAGGACTGAGAGGGTCACATTTGACGTTGCCGATTTTCCATTACCATACAATGGGATCCTTGGCCGTCCAGCACTCGCCAAGTTTATGGCAGCTTCTCACTATGCCTACAACATGCTCAAGATGCCAGGCCCGATAAGTGTCATCTCTGTCCCTGGCGACAAGAAGGATGCCCTTATCTGCGCCGACAAAATCTACCGGGAGGCAGCAGCCGCGGCTGATCGCAACGCACTTGCCGCTGAAGCCCCCGGGGGGAAGAAGAAGAAGACCAAATCCGGCAAGAGCTCTGACGCCCACTCCGGCAAGCGCACCTCCCCGGAGTGCTGCGCTACCGTCGAGGACGCGCCATCGAGCTCCACCGGCAAGTGCAAGAAGACGATGGCAGCTCCGCCCGAGACCAAGAAGGTGTCCTCCAAGGAGGACGACACTGGTGGAACCTTCACCATCAGTGCCACGCTTGACCCCAAATAGGAAAGCGCGCTCGTTGCTTTCCTGTGGGCGAATGTCGACGTGTTTGCATGGCAACCGTCTGATATCCCCGGTGTTCCCAGGAAAGTAATTGAGCACCACCTAGCCGTTTGTCCTCACGCGCGGCCCGTCAAGCAGAAAGTTAGAAAACAAGTAGTGGAGCGCCAAGAGTTCATTGCAGAAGAGATCAGGAAGTTGGAAGCAGCAGGCCTTGTCAGAGGAGTGCTCCATCCCACGTGGTTGGCCAATCCTGTAGTTGTGCGCAAGGCCAACGGGAAATGGAGGCTTTGTATAGACTTCACTGATGTCAATAAAGCTTGTCCCAAAGATCCATTTCCCTTGCCGCGCATTGACCAGATTGTCGACTCCACGGCCGGATGTGATTTGCTTTCATTTCTTGATGCTTACTCAGGATACCATCAGATCTTCATGGCAGAAGAGGATGAAGAGAAAACCGCATTCATCACCCCTTGTGGCACATACTGCTTCGTGCGAATGCCCTTCGGATTGAAGAATGCTGGTTCAACATTTGCAAGGGTAGTACATGTCGCTTTTGAGCCCCAGATACACAGAAATGTGGAAGCCTACATGGATGATATAGTGGTCAAAAGCAAGGACAAGGCTACCCTAATCCAAGATTTAGAAGAAACTTTTGCAAATCTGCGCAAAATCAACCTCAAGCTTAACCCCGAGAAGTGCGTGTTTGGAGTCCCTTCCAGCAAGCTCCTCGGGTTCTTTGTGTCTCAGCGGGGAATCGAGGCCAACCCCGACAAGATCAAGGCCATTGAGCAGATCGAAGCACCGAAGCGCGTCAAGGATGTGCGAAGGCTTGCCGGTTGCGTGGCTGCTCTCAGCAGGTTTATCTCTAAGTCAGCTGAGCGCGCCCTGCCATTTTTCAAGATATTGAAAAAGGCAGGTCCTATGAAATGGACTCCAGAAGCGGAGGCTGCGCTGCAAGACTTGAAGAGGTACCTGTCCTCCACTCCAATACTTGTCGCACCTAAGCCACAAGAGAAGTTGCTGCTTTATCTAGCGGCAACCAATCAAGTGGTTAGTGTTGCGTTAGTAGCAGAGATGGAGGCAGATGATGAGCCAGCAACCCCGGCAAGCGCATCCACCGACAAGCAGGGGGCTTCTCCGACAAGCTCTGGTCCCGACAAAGATGAATCTGCGCAGGCATGCAAGGAGGTGCAGAAGAAAATGGTGCAGCGCCCAGTTTACTTTGTCAGCTCCCTCCTTCAGGGGGCTAGATCAAGGTACTCTGGTGTGCAGAAATTGCTTTCCGGCCTTGTCATGGCCTCGAGAAAGCTGCGCCATTACTTCCAAGCGCACGAGGTCACAGTTGTCACTCGCTTTCTGCTGAAGAGGATACTGTAGAATCCGGAAGCAACGGGCAGGATTGTTGAGTGGGCACTGGAACTATCAAGTTTTGGCCTCAAATTTGAAAGTACCTCAACTATCCAGAGCAGAGCATTGGTAGAGTTCATAGCAGAATGGCCGCCAACACCTGATGAAGAAATTCCAGAGACAAGCATCCCCGTCAAGGAGACAAGCAAGGAGTGGCTCATGTACTTTGATGGTGCCTTTTCACTGCAAGGCGCTGGTGCTGGCGTGCTGCTTATCGCACCCACCGGAGAGCACCTCAAGTACGTAGTCCAGATGTACTTTCCCAAGGAGCAAGCAACAAACAATACTGCAGAGTATGAGGGTTTGCTTGCCGGCCTCAGGATCGCAGCCGACCTTGGGATCAAGAAGCTCATTGTCAGGGGTGACTCGCAGCTTGTCGTCCGCCAAGTGAATAAGAACTACCAGAGTCCATTGATGGAAGCTTATGTTGATGAAGTGAGGAAGCTAGAAGAGCACTTTGACGGCCTGCAAATGGAACATGTTCCACGAGCTCAGAACGACATTGCTGATGGCCTGTCAAAGTGTGCTGCACTAAAGCTACCTGTGGAACCAGGGATCTTTGTGCTCAAGCTGACTCAACCATCCGTGACACCATAGACTGGACAAAACAAGAAGAGAAAGTTGATCTCCGGCGACAACTTTCCGGCAGAGCTTCCCGAAGCCGCCGCCAAGAAGGTCCCCAAGATCGACGCCAAGAGTGCTGAGGAGCAGTTTGCTCCGGCAAGCCTTATGGTTTGTTCCGTTGAAGCAGACGCTCCCGACAAGTCTTGCTCCGACAGGCTTGCTGGAGGGCATCACGCTCCGGCCGAACCCCAGGTTCTTGCCGTAGAAGCGGATGTTCCCGCAGCAACATACGTGCCTTTGGCCCTTGTTGTCGAGCCGCAGGCTCCAGCATGGGCACAACAGATTGTCCGTTTCCTTCAGACAGGAGAGCTTCCCGAAGAGCAAGAAGAAGCGGAAAGAGTAGCCCGGCAGTCAAGTATGTACAAGTTTGTTGACAGCACACTGTACAGAATAAGGCTCAACCGTGTGAAATTGAAGTGCATTTGCCGGGAAGATGGACAACAGCTGTTGGCAGAGATACATGGAGGCATATGTGGCCACCACATTGGCGCAAGAGCACTTGCCGGCAAAGCGTTCCGGCAAGGTTTCTTCTGGCCTACAGCCCTCCAGGATGCAACTGCACAAGTAACCAAGTGTGAAGCGTGCCAGTTCCATTCCAAGCAGATACACCAACCAGCTCAAGCTCTCCAGACGATCCCTTTATCCTGGCCATTTTCGGTCTGGGGGCTCGACATCCTCGGCCCTTTCCCTGAGCTGTCGGGGGCTTTGAGTTCTTGTACGTTGCAATTGACAAGTTCACAAAGTGGCCGGAAGTGGAACCAGTGAGGAAGGTGACAGCACAGTCAGCAGTCAAGTTCTTCAGGTCGATTGTTTGCCGTTTCGGGGTTCCTAACAGGATCATCACCGACAACGGCACGCAATTCACGAGCCGCACCTTCATGCAGTATGTCCAAGATCTTGGCGCCAAGGTCTGTTTCGCTTCTGTTGCTCATCCGAGAAGCAACGGTCAAGCGGAGAGGGCAAACGCTGAAGTGCTGCGGGGACTCAAGACCAGAACTTTCGATAGGCTGCACAAGTGCGGAAAAAACTGGATCGAGGAGCTGCCGGTGGTTCTTTGGTCGATCAGGATGACGCCAAATCGAGCCACTGGCCAGACACCTTTCGCTCTAGTCTATGGAGCGGAGGCAGTTCTCCCCACGGAACTCGTTTACGGGTCGCCTCGAGTGCTCGCTTATGATGAGCTCGAGCAAGAGCAGCTGCGGCAAGATGACACGCTGCTCCTTGAGGAAGACCGTCTTCAGGCTGCTGTACGAGCCGCTCGTTACCAGCAAGCTTTGCGTCGCTACCATAGCCGCAAAGTTAAGGCCAGAAGCTTTGAGGAAGGCGACCTTGTTCTTCGGCGTGTTCAGTCCGCCAAGAATTCCAACAAGTTGACGCCGAAGTGGGAAGGCCCTTATGGGGTGAAACGAGTCACTAGGCCCGGCGCTGTCTGCCTTGAGACCGAAGATGGCATTCCGGTGAGCAACTCCTGGAATATTGAACATCTTCGTAAGTTTTACCCATAGGGCACGGTTGCCGGAAGCTCTTCCGGCAACCACCTTTTGTACAAGTCTTGCCGCAGTTGCATGTAATCCTTTGTACAAAGCCGGGCGCAGACCCCGCGCATAAATAAAGCTCATGTGCCTCGCGCATCTTGTTGATTTTATGCATTCTTTCTTTTTCTGCATATATCATCTGACAATTTGTGCAGCACTAAAACTCCGGTAAGCAATAATGAGCCGTAAGGCTCCATATCATTACTATCTTTTTTCCAACCCTCTCGAAGGAAGGAAGGTTCCCTCGCCCACAAGGTTTACCGGGGGGGGGGGGATGGAGGAGATAATGGTATGGACCAAGGCCGTTCAAAGAAAGTTTCGCCTTGCCGGGAAGCGAACAACAGAAAAGCTAAGTTGCCAAAGTTTGAGCATTCAATTTTTTAAATTTTAAAGTTATTTTCCTTGAACGACCGCGCTTTGTATGAAAAACATGTGCGTGAAGGAACCAAATCGCGGCTGGTCGCGCTCTTACTTTGTTTCGAGTCCGCTCAACAATTTAAGGGAGCTGCTGCTAGTTTGCGACAAGGTTGCTTGTCGGTAGAGACCCCGCCAGCAGGCTGCTGAAGTTCCGCACTCGGCGCTCGTGGCAAGGGTACCTGCACCGGCAAGTTTCCCTAAAAAGCGTAGGGCAGAAACACACAAAGCCAAGAGTCGAATAAAGGAAGTAACATAGCAAATATTACCTAAGATAGAGTTATATTACAAGAGTGGCTTGTCGCGCCCCTAACAAAGTGTTCTTATGACATGGCTGGCAGCGACAAGGAAAGCAGAAAGCAGACGGCCTAATCTACGCGGCCGCCTTCAACCCTCTTGACCTCGTTCACCCTGTTCACGATGGGTGCGACGAGGGCCTTGAGGGCGTCAAGATCAGCATCTGCCGGCAGCCTCTTAAGGACATTGGTGAGGTTCAGGCCCGGATTGCGGAAGGCCACCTTCACCAGCACCTTCTCCAAGACCCCGGCGCAAATCGAGCGTGACTCGTCGGCCAGCTGCTTTGGGATCCTTTCCCGGAGCTGATGGAGAGCCGTCGCCACACCCTTGAAGAACAGAGTGAGCTTGACGCTGGGCTGGAGATTCTCGTCGGAGGAGTACCCGAAACCTTCCACCCCAAGTTGCAACAGCTCTTCGTCAATCACCGTGGCAATGTTCACGAGGCCTTCTGTCCAGAGCTCCACGGTATCTCTGAGAAGATTCTGGGTATCGATGGCCTTCGTCAACAGCGCCTAGTTGGCCTCGACCTCTTTCTTCAAGTCTGCTTCCCGCTTCTTGGCGCCGTCCAACGTTTCCGTCAGGGTGGCCAGCTTCAGTGCCAGATCGGCATTGGAGTCCTTGGCGGCGCTCAGCTCTTTGCCCTTCTCGGCAAGTTGGCCCTGCAGCTCGCCATGGGCATGGGCATCCTTCTCGCGCTCCAGCTTGAGCGCGGCAAGTTCTTCGCCTCCCGCCTTCAGATTTGCCTCTAGCTGCTCCACCCTGACTTCCAGTTCCTTCTTGGCGGTTTCGGCAGCCGCAGCCGCATCCTTCGCTTCTTGGAGTGACCCGCCAAGAGACTGCTCACGCCCGGCGAGTTCTTCCTCGTAGCTGTCGAGGTTCACCTTGCGCTGAGTCAGCTCGCCTTCTTGCGCTTGCAGCTTCTCGCCGACGAGCCGCTGCTGCTCTTCGGCTTCGGCCTTCTCGAGAAGGAAGGCCTTCCTCTCCTCCGCTAGCTGCTCCCGCTCTTCCGCCAAGGCCCGGAGAGCTTCCTGGCGAAGACAACGGAGCTCCTCCGCGCGCTTCTCTATGTCCATGCTCGCCTTCGCGACGAGCGCTTCTCTGGACTCCAACTTGGTTTGGTGGGCGCGGTAGAGCGCCAGCAGCCTCCGCAGTAGTCGCTCTTCCTCAGGCTCGCTGCTCCTTCCCGGCGCGTCGACGACCGACAACCCTGCAGAGGCGAGCACTTCCCCGTCAAGAGTTTCTCCTTCCACTGGCGCCCTGGAGCTTGACGCCCAGGGGAGCTTGATGTAGATGCCCTCGCCAGCCTTCAGATAGGCACCGGGCTGGGGCTCCTCGGAGTCCGACGCTACGGCAGCGGCGGAGGGATCAGCGGCAGGTGCAGCGCCTGGCGCTCCTGCGGCCTCAGGGCCATCAGTGCGGCCGCCAGATCCCTCGCCGGCTCCCTCGTCGGCAGCCTGGGCGGCCTCTTCGCCGTCGGGCGCATCAACGCCGGCTCCTTCTCCGGTGGACGCGGCATTACCAGTGTTGCCGCGCGCGTCCTCCTCACCGGTGGGCTCGGTCTCCATCGGGTCCGCGGAGGGTGGATCTGACGACCGAAGGAGAAGGAGGAATCAAATAAACACTCAAGAAGAAAAATCAGCAGAAAAAGATTAAAGGTACTTCGAGCAAGGGGTTACCTGCGCTGGGTTCTGTGACCACGGACTCCACTACAGGAGGCTCGTTGGTGCCGCTCCTTGCCGGAGGCTCCTCTCTTGCCGGGGATGGTTCCCTTGCCGGGGAACGCTCCCTTGCCGGAGATTCCGCCCTTGGCGGTGTAGTCGAAGCAGACGACGAGTCAGAGGTGATCACCACGCCCTCCCGATGAAGTTGTTCTGCTCCTGCACGCACAAGCCGGCGATCAGATGTCAGCAAAGGAAAAAGAGCGACCACGCACGCCCAGAACCAAAAAGTAGACCAAGTACTTACGCTGGGGGCTGCTCTACGGAGTACGGTCTGCTCCGGCAAGGTAACCTCGGGTGCGCCTCCTGTTGTCGGAGTAGGCTCATCCTCGATGGTGATCACCGGAGTCTTGGCCCTCTTTGCCGCCCTCTGGGCTAGAGTCCTGAAAACGAAGAGTCCAGGGTGGATCAGATCAGAAGCAAGACAAGACAAGCAAGTCAAAGAACTACAAGTATAACAAGGGAAGCTTACTCTTCTTCTTCCTCCTCGTCGGAGCTGAGCGCGGAGAGGTCGAAGTTCGCACCACTCCCGGCGCGACGAGGTGGAGGAGTGGGGTCCCTTGGCCGCTTGGCGGAGACTGCAGCGGCGGCCTGAGACGACCCTGCTCCGGTTGCTGCCATGGCGGAGCGCGTTGCACGGCGCTGCGGCTGTTGGCCCGCTTGCCGCCCTGCTGCATCCCCGGTCCTGCGGAGACGCCTTCTCAGCTGCGCTGGGGGCTGCGCTCGTGGCAAGCTTCTCGGAGACGGCGGGCCGCTCGCGCCCTCGGCGGGCTCGCTTGATTCGGCGTCAGGTGCAGCGGTCTCTTCCTCTTCTTCGGGCCACTCCTGCTCGGCAAGACTTATCGCCAGCGCTGCGTCTGCCTCCTCCACTGTAAACCCAAACTCGCCCGCGGCTGCGGCTGCCGCCGCCTCCTCCGCCCTGGTGGCTATGCGCTCCATCTCCTGGTCGGTGGTGTCGCGGGTGAGGAGCTTCTTCTCGTCGGTGTTGACTGCCACCTCCACTAGGCCGTCAAAGAACTGCTGCACGACCTCGTCGGCAGGTTCTTGCCAAGTGGGGACGATCCCGTGCGAGTCGCACAGTGGCATCATCGCGCAGATGCGGTCGCGCGACGAGTTGTTGCACAAAGGGACAACGCCGGCCGGCAACCTAAACCACTCAGGGTGCTGCGGGTCGTGCTTGAATGTCTCCTTCAGAATTCCGTCAAGCTCGAGCACGGTAAAGTTGTAATTCAGGCCCGGGCGCAGGCCTCATGATGTCTGCCGGGCCTCCGAATTCCCAGGCCGGTCTCCCCCTCGCCTGCAGGGGGGCGATGCGGCGACGAAGGTAATCTGCTCCTACTGCTCCCACGGTCAGCCCGGCAAGTCTGAGACGCAGAATCCGTGTGGTGGCGATCTTCAGCTTGTCGTCATCCGCGGACAGAGCACTCCAGTCATTGCCGCGCACTGCCGGGGCTTGGCACAGGGCGGTGAACGGCTGCGGGTTCTCCTCTACAACCCAGCACCAATCGGCCCTCCACTCGTCCCATTTGCTGCGGAGTTCCCCTTCCAAATAGGTCTCTTTCTTGCCGGCCCGCGAGATCCAGGCGATCCCTCCGGCAAGAGTCTCTCCCCTCTCGACGCGAGGCATGAAGAAATGGCGGAAGAGAGCTATGTTGGGGTGGATTCCGACAAAGTTTTCGCGTAAGTGGGCGAAAACTGCCATGGTCAAGACAGCATTTGGGGTGAAGTCAAGGAGGTGGAGGCCATACGTGTTCATGACGTCACAAAAGAAATCAGAGAATGGCGGGCAGAGCTCGCAGTAGAAGAAGACGGTGAAAAAGGGGTACCCGCCAACCGGAGCTTCTTGCGAGGTAGTGGCGGAAAGCACCTTCGTGCGCGGGTGCGCGCGCGTCGCCGTCGCCCAGAAGAGGTAGTACCAATCCCTCAGCTCCTTCGTGGAGAGCTCCGGGGGAAAGGTAGCCCGCTCCTTCCGCAGCGCCTCGAGCCGCTGCGCTTCGGTCGACTTCACGGCCTTCGCGGCCGCGGTCTTCGCGGCCTTTCCCTTCGCGGCTTTCGGAGCCATGGCGGAGGCGGTGAGGGAGGACGACGGCGCAAGTGGTGGCGGCGGCGGCGGCGGCGGCGGAGCGCTGCTCTCTTCCGGCTATGGAAGCGGAGGGGAGCGGCGGAGATTTCTGAGAGAGGCAACGGCAAAATGTCGAAGATGGGTAACTGCTTCAGTCCCCTCTGCTTATAAAGAGGGAGTGGATAGAGGTTACGCATTGTCAGAATAAAGAATCCCCCCACGTCCTCTCCCACGACGCCGCACTCAACGCGTGCCGTTGGGGGGGAGGCGCGGTGGAAGCGGAGCAAGAAACGGCACGACCAGGCCGCGTGTGCCCGTGCCCTGTTTTGGGCCTGGCCCAATAGCGCTTGGCACCGTGTGTGGCCCAAGCCCGGGGGCTCCTGTCGGTGTACTAGAGTAGGGGTACCTTAATATCCCGAACTTGTGCACGGGCAGTTGCAGCACCCCGCGGCAGGGCCCGCCAGGTCGCCGCCAAGGCCCTCTGTGGCTCTTCAGAGAACAAGACCCCGGCAAGAGGAGCTTGCCGGGGAGCCATTCAAGAACGAAGAATTCAAGATGAAGAGACAAGGCCCCGGCAAGAGGAGCTTGCCGGGAAGAGACAAGGCCCCGGCAAGAGGAGCTTGCCGGGAAGGCCAACTATGGCACCTCAAGAAACACTTGCTGAGACGCACCACGCGTCCCGGCAAGGCTCGGTGAGCGGCAAGCTCCCGGGCCAGACTAGGTAGCATCTTGCCGCGGGAAGCGGTCGCTCCGCGCCCAGGCTCCAGCGCATCCGCCAACGTGTCGCCCTGGGACCCTTCCAGGCACGCGTGGCGGAGGGCTGTGCAGCCAGCGGTGCATGGTGGCCAGCGGCGCTGACACGAAGAGGCCATCGTGGCGAACGGTGGCGCTCCTAACGGTCGCTTCTTTGCACTGTTTAAACGAGTCCGACGGGCATTCAATGCCCTTGTCCCCTGCCGTCAGAGTTAGGTAGGATATACTGTGGCTACAGTAGAAGTAGCTGTACCAACCGCATTCTTTTTCCATTTTTACCCCTCTAGCCTACGTTGCCACTTGTCGGTGACCCCTTGAGCGTATAAAAGGAGGCCCGCGTGCAACGTAGAAAGGGTTCGATTCATTCGAAGCTAGCACACTCCGGCGCTCGGTCTGGTAGCTCATCTGGCTCCCGAGCAAGAACACTCAATACAATCAAGCAGCAGGAGGAGTTTTATCTCTCTGGAGAGCTCCGAAGCTGGGTAAACTGCTCGTGTGCACTGCCTCGATCCGCTCTTCGTGCGGTCTCCGCCCTCTGCCGAACCGAAAGGGGCTCGGTCCCCATAGGTGTCCGCGGATCAGTTTCCCCTGACAGCATGCGAGTAGTTAAATCGTGGGTTGCTAGTAGTACTTCCATTGATCTCCTTCGTATTTTGTGCCAATTTTTGACAGTAACATAATATTTACGCATTTGAGCAGTGTAGTCTACTTGAAATTTATGTTCCACTAGACTCATCGGGAGCCGTTTCGGGCCTCGAAACCAAAACCATCAATTAATCTTTACCTTGTTCCCATCACATTCGAAAGCCTGCTCACACCTACTAGTACTACGTACCAAACCTGAACGTGTTCCCACTATGCAGGTATTAGTACTACTAGTGCTAGTACTTAGGTTATAAAAAGGGGAACTACCTAACCGAAAATTACTCTACCTTTCCTCCTCATAAGTGCTTCTTCTTCGTCCGTCGTTGCCATGGCCGGTGAGCAGAGCTCTAGGTCGAGAAGTACTCGTAATAAGGGAGCGGCAACCAAGGCTGCAGAAAAAAAAGAGGGCTCGCCGCCACGCAGAGACCTCGAAAGATCTCTCACGGGCAGGCGATGGATCCCAGGACCGCACTAGCCGTGGAGGCGAACATGCCGAGCCGGCGGAGCTGGAGTCGTTATCCCTCGACGGCATGCCCGATCAGCTCAATAAGCACCTCAATAAGCAGAAGGAGTTCATCCAAGGCTTGACGGAGTTGCTGAAGGAGAGCCTCGATGACATGCCCGCTGAGCTCAATCAGCAGGGGGAGTTGACCGTCGGCTTGGTGATGCTGCTGAAGAAGAGCATTGCCTCAGAGAAGAAGGCGACCGGCGAAATCCTGCGACTTCAGGAGGACAAGGAGAAGCTCAGCCACGAGATCGACCTGTTGAAGGAGAAGAACGCCGGCTGGAAGAAGCTGCATGAGAATAGTAGTTCCTCGATAAAGATGCTACAGGCCCTTGTCATGGAACAGAAGGAGGAGTTGGCGAAGCTACGCATCAAGCACTCGGCTGCTGTCAAGGTACGTAATGCGGCCGTGGAACAGATGATGAAGGCTCGCGTCGAGAAATCCCGCGTCATGGACAGAATGAAGAAGATGGCGGAGGAGACGCGCAAAGAGATGGAGGTCATGGAGGCGATGAAGAAGCAGTTACGACTCCGTGGCGAATTAGATCATTTGGGGTGATAATCTTCCTTCTTCTTTTCCTGCTTTGTTTCATCTTTTGCTTCGGGTGTTTCGCCGCACGTGTCACGTTCTCTGCGAGGCATGAATAGAACAATGGTTTTTGTTTTTTGAGGGAATGAATAGAACAATGCTAACAAAGAGATGACTAGCAAATTATATCATTTTTTATCGCCATATGGCACTGGGCTACCGTGTTTCGTGCTCCTCCGTCGCAGTACTACTCCAGTGGAAAACTTGAGTATACCGCACGGTTCTTTGCTCCTCCTCGATCAGGTCGTCGGCCCATTTATACGAGCAGTCAAATCACAAGGCCCCGCCTTCCAGCAGTAATGAGCCGTAAAATCACAAAGGCCCTCACCTCTCGTGAAACCGACCAAGCTAGACTGCCCCGCCCTCTAGCCTTTTAAAAAATGTATACTTTTGTACACTGCCACCTTACTCGGAGTTTGCGGTACAAAGGATGAACCATGGCTCCTGACAGGTTCAGCATTGAGGGCTGACGAGAGGGCACCAGCCAATTCTTCTGGAGGTCGAAGGGGTTGCCTACAACGAGGCCTATCCGACGCAGGACTTCTTTGTCGTTCTTAAAGTCTACAGTAACGAATTTGACTGTTTTGTCCTCGAGGAAGTTCTTAAAATCCTGGCACTCAATGTCGGCATGGCATATGTGGTAGACCAAGCAAACGTTATGTACGCAAACCTGGATCACGCCGGGCTTCTTCCTCTCTTCGTCCTTTAGATCCTTCTCTCGTCCCAGGACTGTAGTGTACTCAACATCTAGCCCATCGACCCACTCATCATGTGAGTTTTTGAACATGCGTCTGAAGCGAGAAAGGCATCCTTTCACCGTCGCGGAAGTACGGGTGTAGATGACGTCGAACTCATCGCCGGTGATGGTTCTAACCTTGTACTCACCGCCGATCGGGGAGATTTGGGACACCATGGATTTGGGAGGAGGGTTAGGATTAGTGGAACTGCCGTCATGTGAATGGACGGGATGAATAGGAGTGAACCACCGTAGTATTAAAGGACGTGCGGGAAAGAGTAGGAGCGAACCGCCAGCGTGCGAATGGCAGGGTAGTGGCTTTCCATTCTCCCATGATACGGGCTTCCAAGAGCCCTTGGATCTGAGATCGAAAGGTTGCACGGCGTGATTCTAGACCTATGGGTGAATATCCTATCCTGGAGGGTTATTCTTAAAATTTTCAGCAACTTAGCATGCGACCGTTTGATGTTAGATCCAAGGGCTGCCAGCAGCCCGTATCATGGTCGCGCCTACCACGACCGTCGCGTCGCTCGCGTGGTCGCGCCCTTGGAGATTTAACACGGTGCGTTAGGCTATCTGATGTTGGCATGTCATACATAGTCATCACTTAGTCACTCATACTACAACAAGGTTGGCTATAATTGTATTTTTTTTACTCCTCTCTATCTCTTTCTTCGTACTCCCTCCGCCCCATAATATAAGAACGTTTTTGACACTAGCCAGTGTAGTATCAAAAACGTTCTTATATAATGGGACACAGGGAGTACTAATATTTATTGCATTTGCCAAGGAGTGACCTCTTCCAATGAAATGGTGTTGCTAAGTTTGCTTCATTTAATTAGCTATAGACTCAAAATTGTCTTTTCAGCTAGGTACACGCACTTAGCACCATTTCTTCCTTGGGTCACCAAACTAGTCTCTCTCTTCTTGATTAACTTGCCACATTAGAATTTATGCCTATGTGGCAAGCTTAAGCGCCTGTAGGAGCAAGTAAGTACAATAGTGCGCTTTAAATGGCATTTTTGCATATGTGGAGGAAAGAGAGGCAAGGAAAAAGTGGAGAAGTGGGCTCTCATGCAAGAGCCAACCTCTACTACTACATGGTGGAGCATTGGGAGAGGCACCTGTATGGAGGTGGTCAGGAATCAGGAGACTCACGATGGTCGTAGCGCCGCAGTTCAAATGATAATGGCAAGTCAAATCACGGGGCCCCACCTGTCCAGCAGTAACTCGCTGTCAAATTACACAGCCCTACGTTTGCAGCAGCCTACTCCCTCGTCTTCTTGCGTCTCTGTTGAACCGACTAGGCGGAACTGTCCCGCCGCCTACCGGGCAGGAAAAGCCCCGCCCTCGACTTTTAAATAGTATACAGTATACTAATTTTGTATCCATGGATTGCGCCTGTGCCATGGAGCAAATCGTCTAGAAAACGGCGGTACACATGTACAGAGTATACAGCACGCACGTCGCGTTCGCGTCGCACCCCAGACGGTCGGTCGGTCTGGCACGCTGCTCTTCGAATGGAACGCGCGTCATATTGCGTTCGCACTCACATGTGGGACGGCAATTGAGAACCGACCATAGGCACACTCCCCGGCCCCGCAAGTCGGGTGACTTAATAGAAGAGGGAGACGAGCGATAGTACTAGAGAAGTGTTGTACTACGTTGGTGCCTGGACGATCCCTACAAGACACGGAAGATCAGTTCGTCCATGCATGTGACCAGACTCCAGCAGACACGCCTAGATTGGCTATCGTCTACATATCGTGCAGGTTGTGTTGTACATGGCTGTAGTTGTGGTGACAAATCTAAAAAAAGGTTTCTTGTCTTCTCGCAAATTTATGTGTCATGTGCTTCGGATCACTGTGAGGGTTAAACAGCGACAACTGAGTTGGGCTAGTCATTGGGGGCACATGCACGAACAGTCACTACTCGGCTGCCATCTAGGTCAAGCCGGCTATGTTAATTAGGACATCTATCGACGGACCCCTTTTCTATGTTGTCTCCTTTGGGCAGTGAGGTTATGATTTCTTGTCCTGTGGCATTTTTTCGTGTTATATGTTATAATCCGGCACTTCAGATCAAAATGACGACAACTACGTCTCCGGGCCACGTGCATGAAGACTTCTCGACAGTCATTGACGAGGTCAAGCCGGCTCCGGTAGACAAAAGAAAACTAAGTACTACTCCACTATATAGGCAGGAGCCTCCGCGCTTGCTTGCTAGTGTTGCTCTCTTCACACCGTCTCGGCCTCTCCAGATCTAAACACGACAGCGGTGGCCACACACTCTCTCTCTCTGCTCACCGCTGGTCACCGATCCAGCCGGATCTTCTCTGCCGGGGAAGGTGAGAAGGTGCAACGTTCACACGGTCGTCCTCGGCGACGGCTCTTACCTACTGCTGGGCGCGTCCCGATCAGCCTGCCTTGCCGTTCTCTCCCAAGCACCGCTGGCGAGGGAGGGCCTCCGACCCCTTCCTCCTCATTGCCGTAGTGTGGGCAGATCCGGCCTCCCGCCGCCCACCTAGCGACATCCCGGCGACCATCAGGTATAACTTCCTTCGAAACCAGCCTTGCTCTACTTCCCGAGCTCCTGACGTCGCTGCATTTGTAACTTTTACTATTTCTCAGGCCCCCCTCGTAGATAGGATCGATCGGCTGTTTGAAAACCACCTATTTTTTTTACGTTTAAGAGGTAAAACTAGTTCATGCACTCGAATCTAGTACTACTTGGTTCAAACAAGGAAGAAATGGGGTGGGGGTGGGGGAGGATTTGTTACCTGAATCTAGGACTTGGTCGAAAGAGGAAATAATGGGGGCGAAAAGTAGCAGAGACTGGCTATCCAACTGGTCTCTAGGTCTAATAGGGAAATAAAGGGAAACGTAGTACAAACTCAATATAAACCCGATCTATTGGTTGAAAAAGGAAAGAAAGTGGGGACTGGGGGACAAGTCAACAGAGTAAGTCCAGCACTAGATTTTCTAGCCTCACACAGTATAAGGTGGCTATACCGAACAAAAATGGGACCAACCCAGATATCCTGTTCTGATGTTTGTTGCCCCGAGCCACTCTTATGTAATGCCGCTGGTAAAATGTAGTAGTCGCACTGTTAAAAGTAAGGACACGTTAAACCAATGTTGTTTTCAATGTAATGCCTCCAGTAATATGAATCAATGGCACTTCTTTACATGTCCTGCTAAAATTTCCCATGAAGATAAGTTGGTTCTTTTCGTTAGAAATGCAACTATCCTGGTCCGCCTACTCTCCCGTGCCCAAAGTAATGTCGTATTTAACGGTTGTCATAGTTAATCCTGATGCCCACACTAATATCTGGCAATGCTACTGCTTTAGAAATTGCTACTGTCCTTGTAGGATTGCCATTCAGATAAGGAACATGCTTGTTTTCATTTGATGCATGTTTCATCACTTGTTACTTGTTAGTCACCCTCCTTTCCACATTTCTTGTGCAAACAGAGATATACATTTCACGCTCAATCTTAGTTGAACTGCACAACTGATATCCAAATTATAGTTGAGCATTCCAGGAGCTTCACAACCAACCTTGATGTTGCTCAACTTTATTGCAACTAATGAAGAAGAAGCTCTGTGGGTTTCTTTTTCTGATGGAAATGGAACCGGGGCTGGAGCCCTTTTCTTAAAAAAAATTGAAGAAGAAGCTGCTAGCTCACGGGACATTGCTTCATTTTAGGTGAATTGCACCAAAAGTTCCCATGAATTGAATCATCCATGTTGGTGACTGAAAGAGCCAGCTTCAGCATCCCAGTCTAAGCACCCCCGGCCTCCATCCTTGCGACGCACGGTACACCTCATTTGCCACCTGCTCGACCCTAGTGTCACTGATAAAATGAAGTAATAATACAGTTAAAATAGAGCGAGTGTCATCTCTATCATTTCATTTCCAATGTAGATAAAGAAAGTGCTTCTCTTTGTTAAAGTATGTTTCATCAACTAGTCCCATTGTTAATGTTTAAGCGTTTCTGCAAACTGGGGTGCTTAATTTTAGTTGATATGTACAAAAATAGAGATTTGAATGTCTCAAGGCGCCTCCTTGTACTACTGCTGTACACTGATGTTCATCATTGGGAGAAGGTGTATCCGGGAGACTTGGGACGATGTCCAGTATGAGGCGTACCATATGAGGTGTCGCAGGGCCCATCTCGCCCTCGCAGCATGGCATACTATGATACTATCACAATATTTTCTTCTATTTATTTTGTGTGTTTCATCAACTAGTGCCACTATAATGTAATCACGCTTTTTCATTATCTGTGCAAACAGGGTTATTCAGCTGCATTTTGGTGGAACTGCACAAATGTACGTATGGAACCGGCATATATGCAGAGTGTGAGGTGTGCCAAGTAAAAATTATCAACACCAACCATGCTGCATGCACGCATTGGCATCCACCACAACCAGTGGGATGTGTGGCGCTCTCTGTGGACGGATCTTTCTCGGCAGCAAATCCTCTAACCAAATACTAGTAGCTTATATTGGCAGTTTTCTAGGGAGTACTCTTTTCTGAAAGAAGCACCAATATATTTTTCTTTATTTGTACACTGTGTCACAACTTTGACCCAAAGGTCCAGAGCTATTTTAGGGTGATTGGCGTAGTACTCGGAGACTGATTGTAAGCATGATTTTCATTAGCTGTCACACTAATTGTAAGCATGAGCAGGTGGAAGATTAGGTTAGTGCGAAGCTTAACTTAAACCCTACCGCCGCCGTTGAAATGAGGCGAGTGTCGACGGAACCATGGAGAATGTCAGGGAAGCGACATCGCACTATCCGGCCTCCTCTTGCGGTGGGAGAATGAATAGTCCTGTGGCTCCGACTAGCTCTGCACCCTCACGAACGGCACACCATACTCGATCGATTCGTTATCCTCTGGGTGCTCGACCTTCGACCTGTACGCCCACCACCTCTGCCTGACTGTCGCCTCGGGCGAATCTGTCTGCTCCATCGTCCATAGGAGATACTCGATGAACTCGGAGGACTGCGGCGTGACTGCCGCCGAGGAGTACATGTACATCCCCGCCCTCATCGCCGCTGTCTCGCTCTTTCGCATACATTGCCACATGGCCCGCACCGTCCTCGAAATCTCCCAATCATTGTCAAACCAACTAAGGATCTCCTTCAACCTGGCTAACTTTGCCTAGTCGCCGCCGGCGATCTGCTTGATTCGTTGCTGCATCCTCTCCATAGATGTTGTTCTGAGTGGTCCGGTGCTAGCTTTGGAAGATGGGAGGAGAGATGGTGGTCTTGCAATAGAGAAGAGGGAGAGGAGAGGAGGTGGTTTTGGAATGGAGATGATGGAGAGGAGAGGAGGTGGTTTTACAATGGAGAGAAGATCAGAAGAGGGAGAGGCGAGACGGTGGTTTTGGAATGGAGATGATGGAGAGGAGAGGAGGTGGTTTTAGAATGGAGATGATGGAGAGGAGAGGAGGTGGTTTTGCAATGGAGAAGATTAGAAGAGGGAGAGGCGAGACGGTGGTTTTGGAATGTAGATGATGGAGAGGAGAGGAGGTGGTTTTGGAATGGAGATGATGGAGAGGAGAGGAGGTGGTTTTGCAATGGAGAAGATCAGAAGAGGGAGAGGCGAGACGGTGGTTTTGGAATGGAGATGATGGAGAGGAGAGGAGGTGGTTTTGCAATGGAGAAGAGGGAGAGGAGCGTGCGGCAGTGATTTAGGATTGGGCGAGAGGGCCGGCGCGTTGTGACTGGATCAAAATCAAAATCAATTTACCCTTCAATTAAGAAAGCGACCCCACATTAACTAGTCTCCCTTTTATTCTAGGTCATAATTGACCATTATTTTTGCACATAAAATATATGTTATAAGTTGCAAAAATAATATAATTTGAAAGTACATTCAGATACGAACCAAACGATACATTTTTTGGTGACATGCATTCACATTTTTCTTGTCACATACAGTACGTGGTCAAACTTTGACCCAAAATACGCAAAACAACAAAAAAATACTTGCAAGACCAGCGCCACTCTTCCACTCTTCTCCTGTTCCAATCAAAATCCAGCGCTGCTCCTCTTCTGTTCCAATCTAAATCCAGCGCTGCTCCTCTCCTCTTCCATTTCAAAACCACCGCCCCTCCTCTCCTGTTCCAGTCCAAAACCAGCATCGCTCCTCTCCCGTTCTAATCCAAAACCAGCGCCGCTCCTCTCCTCTTCCATTCAAAAACGACCGCCGGCGAGTGAAGGTGCTGTGGAGAAGTAGATCGATGGAGGAGTACAACCGATACGTGAGGATCGCAGACGGCGACCCTGTGAAGCTAGCTAGGATGTTGGAGATACAGTCTTGGTTTGACAACAAGGACCAACTAGCGGCGACGGCGACATCCATGGCCAAATATCAGCAACAGAGCAAAAAAGCAGCGATACTCCCGGATGGAGTCGCGCCGGAGTACATAGAGTTGCTCCTCTGGGCCATGGAGCAAACAGATTCACCGAATCCGATCGTGAGGGAGCGGTGGTGGGAGTATCGATCCCAGATGGAGCATCCACCAGAGATTGAAGGATCGAGCATCTACAGGGTGCCGTTTGTGAGGGTGTCCTGCCAGAGCGAGCCGGTGGAGTCTTCATCGACCGAACCCAACTGCAAGAGGAGAAAAGCAGTTGGCCCGACGACGCTTCCCCGCCATCGTCTCCCTCACCGTTCACATCGTCTCACGGGGCGGCTGTTTCCCTCCGAGGAATGGGAGGGGACTGCCCCCCAGCCCAATAGTCGGGCAGGTTGTGAATTGTCAGGAGGAGCTTAGGGTTGTCAGTATTTGCAGGTTGTGAATTGTGTTTTGTGTTGTGTATTTTGAGAGTACTTTCAGATATGAATGTCTATTGAATTTCAGATTTGCAGTATTGAGCATATGAAGAATTTTATGAATTCTAGAGATCTATTTTTAGCACTTAAAAAATGTAGTTTCATAAGAGTATAAAAGTGCAGACAAGAAGAAACTGCAAGTTTCAGTTTCAGATAAGAAACTGCAACTTTCAGAGGTAGAGCATTTATATTAACACGGCCTTTTCAAACAGGGTTAACATCATGTTGGAAGTTTTATTCGTGGTCGAAAATGGAACTACCAGCCAGTTAACATCATGGTGATCAACATTCATGCATAGCACATCTTCATATGATGCACAGTCAAAATGCCCACACAATGTTGAGTGTGCAAAACAAAGAGAAAACGAGGGACGGAGTTTTGACAAGTGTTGGACGTGGTTTTGGGCTGCCACGTCTAGGCTTTCATTTTTAACATGCGTAGCCCACGACCTCGGATGGGAGGGCCCATTTGTATTTTCTTAGGGCCGTCATGTATCGACCGGCCTATGGACCTCCCATCCGAGGTTTTACTTTTGGCAGCCCAATTTATATATATTTTGAAGAAAACGCAGCGGTCTGTTCTATTTTTTTATATAAGAATAGGAACGCCAGGTACAACTTATGTTTCCCTTTTAACTATATTATATATATTTAAATTATTTTATATGTTATTATATATTATTTTTATTGTCATCATATATTTAACAGATACTTACATATGTAAGAAAACAATATCCCACATCTTATTAACTTATAGAACTAATTTCTTAACAAATAAAATCCTAGATTGTTTTGGCACGAAAATCCTAGTGATTGTGTACATAAGCTTGGTAAGATTTAAGGACGAATGTAATAATATCACTTATTATTTAAATATATTTATAACAAAATGCTTAGCCCTTTTTTATTTTTTGATAACATTGCTGGCCCAACCCAACATTATAATTAGAATCAGCCCAGCAAAATCGTGTATCTAGATAAAGTGCAAATGGCCTGTAATTTTTTAGGAAATAAAATAAATGGGCCGCATGAAAGCTACATTAATTGTTCACCCGGCCCAGCTAATGGTTGTAATTCAAAAAAAAAAGATCAAATTGACTGTAAATTCTACCGCGCAAAAAAAGACTGTAAATTCTGAAAAAATGGGTTGAATACGTGCCACATTTTTGGAGGCTGAAATGTGGGCCAATAGGTCGAAGCCAACGCAAGTCGTTGTAAATTTAGTCAACAAATGAATCTGACATGTTAGCCGTTGGATTTACATCCAACGGCCGGCATCCATCTTCAATCTCTCGTCTTCTTCCTCCAGCGCCGCCGGGACCACCTCCCGCCTCCTGCTGCTAGCAGCTCTGCTTAGCACGCTTCGCTATGAAGCGCTACTCCACCGTTGGCCAGGCCAGCCCTCCAACCCTCCACACCTCCTGTTCTTCTCCACCGACTGCCGAACCACACCGCACTAGAACCGGTTAACCCTCGTACACCTCTCCGTCTGCGACTGTACTCCCGCGTCTTCCCATCTCCGGCTCGTTGTTGTCCGGGGCCTCGCTGTCGTGATGCGCTCGGCGCAGCATGGTCAACGTGGTCAATGAACGAAACCATCGGAAGTAGGCTGTGCGTGGAGAGGCTGACAGCTGGGTCCACGGCCGCACACAAGGAAATGCCTCCTTATTATGCGCAAAATAATGATTCCTCCACCTGACATCTGGGACCCACCGGAAGGGCCTCTGTATTTCGCGAAAAAAACGTGCCCCCCGCTGACTTGTCGGACCCACCAGCTATCTTGGCACGCAAGGAAGTACCTCCTTATTACGCACAAAAAAATGAATACTCCCCCTGCTACCTGGAACCCAGCATACTGGGAGTCTTACTTGTGGGCCTACCAAGTTGACGGGGACGGAGGGCTTTGTCAACTTAGTCAATATGAACGATTCTAGCTCCTGTTACCATACGATGTTCATCCAACGGTTGTAGTGCTTCTTCAACCTCTGGTCTTCTTGCTCTAGCCGCCCAAAGCAGCGCCGGTCGTGCCACGTGCTCCTGCCTCCCGTGGCCGGCTGTGATGCCGCGGAGGCCTCACCGCCCCCTACTACTCCCACCGCTGGCCAGGCCATCCCTCTACTTACCCACACCCCCTGTTAATCTACAGCGACAGCAGCCTCACACCGCAGCCGAACCAGTGAACCCTCGTACTCCTCTTTGCGTGGGCATCCACTGCTGCATCTTCCCCGGCTCTGAGTCGTCCCCTTCCTAGGCCTCGCCGTCGTCCACCGCCGTGGTGCTCTCGGTGCGGTGTGGTCAACGTGGTCAAGGAACGACTTCCATCGGACATGGACTGTACGCGGAGAGGCTGTGAGCTGGGTCCACGGCCGTAGCAAGGAAGTGCCTCCTTATTACGCGCAAAATAATTAATCCTCCACCTGACAGCGGGGACGCACCGGACGGGCCACCGTATTTCATGAAAAAATGTTTTCCCCCTGACTGCTGGGACCCACCAGCTACACCTTCACACGCAAGGAAGTGTGTCCGGGCAAAAAAAAATGATTCGCCCCCCTGACTGCTGGGACCCACCAGCTACATCTTCGCACGCAAGGAAGTGTGTCCAGGCAAAAAAAACGATTCGCCCCCTTGACTGCTGGGACCCACCAGCTACATCTTTGCATGCAAAGGAAGTGTGTCCGGGCAAAAAAAATGATTCACCCCTCTGACTGCTGGGACCCACCAGCTACATTTTTGCACGCAAGGAACTGCCTGACAGTCAGGACCCACCTGGTCGAAGCGTACGTAGCGTTGTCATTCTGGTCGCGAACGTGTACGTACATATTGGTCATTGTAGAGGCGCGCATGTGTTGTAGTAGAGGCGCGCACGTAGCATGTACACGTACGTACAGCGGCAAGGGTGCAAGAAAGAAAATACGGCCACGTATGTGTACATATGGGCGGTGTCTCGAACGCCTAGTCGCGCATACGTACGACGAGGGCTCGTGTTCACGGGGAGGCAACGAAATGCGTCGTGTTCATGGGGAGGCAACGGAATGCATCGTGTTCATGGGGAGGCAACGGAATGCGTCGTGTTCATCGGGAGGCACCGGAATGCGCGGGAGCCAACCGGCTTGGACAGAACAGGCGATGTAAACGAGGCCTGGCGTACCGCAGAACGGAGGAAATGGACCTCCTACGGTTGAAACGAGGGTCCTGTTGATCGGGAGGGGTGTGGCGTACCACAAAACGGAGGAAACGGACCTCCTACGGTCGAAACGGGGGTCCTGTTGATCGGGAGGGGTGTGGCGTACCGCAAAACGGCCGAAACGGACCTCCTAGGGTCGAAACGGGGGTCCTGTTCATCGGGAGGGGTGTGGCGTACCGCAAAATGGACGAAACAAACCTCCTACGATCGAAACAGGGGTCATGTTCATCGGGAGGGGTGTGGCGTACCGCAAAACGGACGAAACGGACTTGTGTTGGAGCGCTACAATCGAAACAGGGGGGGGAGGGAGGGTGTGGCATACTGCAAAACGGGACTCCACGGGATACTGTTCATCTCCACCGTCGACCTCTTCCAGCCTCCACGGGCTACCGTCGACCTCCTCCAGCCTCCACGGGCTCCTGTTCATCCAGCCTCCACCGCGCGCTACTCCACCGGCTACTGTTCAACCACCCCTCCACGGGCACCCCTCCACCGTCTATTGTTCATCCAGCCCTCCACACCACGGGGTCCTGTTCAACCACCCCTCCACGGCCACCCCTCCACCGTCTACTGTTCATCCAGCCCTCCACACCATGGGTTCCTGTTCATCCAGAGGCAACGCCACCACTTACTGTTCATCCACCTCCCCCGGCAACGCTCACTGTTCATCCCAGAGGCAGCATCGATCGGCTTTAGTTAGCACCAGTAGCGAAGGAATCGCTCCATCGGGTTCAGTTAACAGCCATCGATCGATCACTCGGGTTCAGTAACGCGTAGCCTGCAGTGCAATCGCTCGGGTTCAGTTAGAGCCCAACGCCTCGCTCAGGTTCAGTTAGAGCCAACGCCTCGCACACACGTGCGTACGTACGAGAGAAACGTGCATCGCTCCGCCCCCGACCTCCCACCGTAACCGGCAACTCCCCGAAATTTTCCTCCCCCTCGCTTCTACCACGGTTTTTTCCGTCATGGACGGCCCAAAGAATGTCATGCAGCTGCGTCTCCGGCCCGCCCAGGACGGAAAGCCCATTTTCTGTCATGATTTTTTGTCATAGAAGTAGGAGCCCACCACATCTATGATGATACCGGGTTTTGTCACAATTATCGTCATAGAAGTGTCATATGTATGACAGAAAAAAATTCTTTCGGCCCAAAATGTCACGGATGTTTCTTTTTCTTGTAGTGAATACTATCAAGGATGGATGAGGTGTTTCTTAATGAGGATCTTGCTCAAAATGCTTAGTGATATGCTCCAAAGCCCTCAACTACTTTCTCACATCCGCATATGACCTAAACCAAAAGTCAAACTCGGCCCCACCGATTCTTTCTATCCGGCGCCACCGAGTTCAGATGTCATAGCCACTTCCACAGACCCTAGGCAAATCAGCCTCACCGATAGGGATCTCGGTCTCACTGATATGGGATTGTAATCACTCTGTTTCCCTTCGTAACGTTTCGGTCCCACCGAGATGAGCGATTGGTCCCACCGAGATTGCAATGTAAACTCTCTGTTTCCTTTTTGTAACATTTTCGGTCTCGCCAAAATGAGCGAATCGGTCCCACCGAGTTTACCTGACCAACTCTCTGGTTAGCTTATTACCAAAATTGGTTTCACTGAGTTTGTGTAATCGGTGTCACCGAGATTACGTTATGCCCTAACCCTAACCATATCGGTCCTACCGAGTTGCATGTCGGTCCCACCGAAAATCCTAACTGTCACTAGATTTGTTGAATCGGTCCGACCGAGTTTCTCAATTTGGTCCCACCAGGATTGGCAAGTTGTGTGTAACGGTTAGATTTTGTGTGGAGGCTATATATACCCCTCCACCTCCTCTTCATTCATGGAGAGAGCCATCAGAACGTGCCTACACTTCCAGCATACATTTTCTGAGAGAGAACCACATACACTTGTGTTGAGGCCAAGATATTCCATTCCTACCATATGAATCTTGATCTCTAGCCTTCCCCAAGTTGCTTTCCACTCAAATCTTCTTTCCACCAAATCCAAATCCTGTGAGAGAGAGTTGAGTGTTGGGGAGACTATCATTTGAAGCACAAGAGCAATGAGTTCATCATCAACACACCATTTGTTACTTCTTGGAGAGTGGTGTCTCCTAGATTGGCTAGGTGTCACTTGGGAGCCTCTGACAAGATTGTGGAGTTGAACCAAGGAGTTTGTAAGGGCAAGCAGATCGCCTACTTCGTAAAGATCTACCGCTAGTGAGGCAAGTCCTTCGTGGGCGATGGTCATGGTGGGTTAGACAAGGTTTATTCTTCGTGGACCCTTCGTGGGTGGAGCCCTCCGTGGACTCGCGCAGCCGTTACCCTTCGTGGGTTGAAGTCTCCATCAACGTGGATGTATGATAGCACCACCTATCGGAACCATGACAAAAACATCCGTGTATCCTATTGCGTTTGCACTCCCCAAACCTTCCCTTTACATTCTTGCAAGTTGCATGCTTTACTTTCCGCTGCTCATATACTCTTTGCATGCTTGCTTGAATTGTGTTAAGATTGATTGAACCGTGCTAAGTTGCTAAAACCTGCCAAGAACTAAAATTGGGAAAAGGATAGATTTTTATTTGGTCAAGTAGTCTAATCACCCCCCGCCCTCTAGACATACTTTCGATCCTACAGAAGGCAAGGGGGCGCCGCCCCCCTTCCTTGTCCTATTCAGACTCAGGGGCAGGGGGCACGCGGCCTGCCCTGGCCGGCCCCTCTCTCTCTCTCTCTCCACTAGGGCCCATCAAGGCCCATTAGTTCCCCGAGGGGTTCCGGTAACCCTCTGGCACTCCGAATCCGAAACTTCTCTGGAACACTTCTGGTGTCCGAATATAGTTGTCCAATATATCAATCTTTATGTCTCGACCATTTCGAGTCTCCTTGTCATGTCCGTGATCACATACGGGACTCCGAACAATCTTCGGTGTAACATATCACATAAACTCATAATACCAATCGTCATCGAACGTTAAGCGTGCAGACCCTAGGGGTTCAAGAACTATGTAGACATGACCGAGACACGTCTCTGGTCAATAACCAATAGCGGAACCTGGATGCTAATATTGGTTCCTACATATTCTACAAAGATCTTTATCGGTCAAACCGCATAACAACATACGTTGTTCCCTTTGTCATCGGTATGTTACTTACCCGAGATTTGATCGTCGGTATCTCAATACCTATTTCAATCTTGTTACTGGCAAGTCTCTTTACTCGTTCTGTAATACTTCATCCCGCAACTAACTCATTAGTCACAATGCTTGCTAGGCTTATAGTGATGAGTATTACCGAGAGGGCCCGGAGATACCTCTCCGAAACACAAAGTGACAAATCCTAATCTCGATCTATGCCAACCCAACAAACACCTTCGGAGACACCTTTAGAGCACCTTTATAATCACCCATTTACGTTGTGACGTTTGGTAGCACACAAAGTGTTCCTCTGGTATTCGGGAGTTGTATAATCTCATAGTCTGAGGAACTTGTATATGTCCTGAAGAAAGCAGTAGCAATGAAACTAACACGATCATAATGCTAAGCTAACGGATGGGTCATGTCCATCACATCAGCTAGTCAAGTAGAGGCATACTAGGGACTATAGGTTTTGTCAATGTATTCACACATGTACTAATTTTTCGATTAATACAATTCTAGCATGAATAATAAACATTTATCATGATTAAGGAAATAAATAGTAACTTTATTATTGCCTCTAGGGCATATTTCCTTCAGTATCCCACTTGCACTAGAGTCAATAATCTAGATTACATTGTAATGATTCTAACACCCATGGAGCTTTGGTGCTGATCATGTTTTGCTCGTGGAAGAGGCTTAGTCAACGGGTCTACAATATTCATATCCGTGTGTATCTTGCCAATCTCTATGTCCCCTTCCAACACATGATGACGGATGGAATTGAAGCGTCTCTTGATGTGCTTGGTTCTCTTGTGAAATCTGGATTCCTTTGCCAAGGCAACTGCACCAGTATTGTCACAAAAGATTTTCGTTGGACCCGATGCACTAGGTATGACACCAAGATTGGATATGAACTCCATCCAAACTCCTTCATTCGCTGCTTCCGAAGCAGCAATGTACTCCGCTTCACACGTAGATCCCACCATGATGCTCTGCTTGGAACTGCACCAACTGAGAGCTCTTCCATTCAATAAAAATATGTATCCGTTTTGCGACTTAGAGTCATCCGGATCTGTGTCAAAGCTTGCATCGACATAACCGTTTATGACGAGCTCTTTTTCACCTCCATAAACAAGAAACATATCTTTAGTCCTTTTCAGGTATTTCAGGATGTTCTTGTCGGTGTTCTGGGAACGGGGGTCCCCAGACTTGTCTGCCTGCGGCCTGCAGCGTGGCTCAAGCAGAGGCCTAGTACGGCCCGTCTACATCAACCCAAGCTCAAGACCCTCGCGAGGAGCCAAGCCTTGCGGGGCGGACGACGCAAGGCTTCCTCAGGGACGTCCTCACCAGGCAGGCTCGCGATGAGGTGGAGAGATCAAGGCAGGGGTACCTCGCGAGGTGCTCATGACGCAAGCCATGACGATCAAGGCCAGGCGGGCCAAGCGGGCGCCAGCCTGCGAAGTGTCCTCGTTTCCTCTTTGATGCAAAGGAGGCAAGCGTAGGCGCGGAGTACCGAGGCATCAAGGAAAGATTACCATTTCAGTGCAACGAGACCAAGACCAGCAGAGCGGCAGGACGGAGGTCACAGTGGAGCCCTATACGACGTCATCGCCAGTGCCTTTGGCAGTCGAAGACCAACTTTAGTCAGGATAACTTGTACTGGTTGTTCCCCTTCAAAATGGCCATTGTTGGCTCCCTTCCCGCTCAATATTTGGGAAGAGGACCAGGGCCTGTATATATAGGGCTAGTCACCACAGTAGAGGGGATCATCTCATCCAGAGACGATCGAATCCTTCCCAAGCAGAACACCGCACTAGGTCAATAACACCTCTCGCGAGGCTGTTCTTCCTTTATACTGTTCATCATCAACCCCTGAGGCAATCCACCACACCACAAACTAGAATAGGGTATTACACCACAACGGTGGCCCGAACTAGTATAAACCTTGTGTCCCCTGTGTTCATCGTTTAGCTTAGATTCACGACGAGGCGTTGGGACGTGGATCGGTAGGGGGAAGATCTTCGCGCGCACCCCAGAGATCGAACCTTAATGGTTTTGCTGGAACCCGATATCCGACATTTGGCGTGCCATGTAGTGGTGCACCGGAATCGTTCTTCCACTGTTCCGCGTTTGATCGTTCATCGCATCCATGGCTGATGCTCGCCGAGCTCACGCCGAGCATAGGGCTGCTCTCGCCGCCCGCATCGCCCAGACGTCTCCCATCGATGGGCCTCCCCGTCGTTCTCTGTTGCCTGCCGCCAACGCCGCCACCGGCCCAGCGGGGAACGAGCAGCAAGCATCGTCGCTGCATCCCTCGGTGCGGCGGGAAGGCCGCACCGCCACTTCGTCGCTGACTCCAGCTGGTTCGTCGTCGCACGCTCGTCGCGCTCCCATGGACGCGCAGGCCGTGTTGATCCTGGCACGTGAGCTATATGAGGAGTGGCTCGCTCGCATCACCAAGCTCGTCGGCGCCGTAGGGGGCTCCCTTGCGCCGTCCCTCTCGCCGCCTCGCCCTCCGTCCTGCGTGGGTGATGCAGCTCAGGAGGTGCCTCCGCCACCTCCTCCCCAAGAAGGTGCCCTAGCTCCAAGGCGTGCTACATATTGAGCTTGCGTTGATTTTCCTTGAAGAGGGAAGGGTGATGCAGCAATAGTAGCGTAAGTATTTCCCTCAGTTTTTGAGAACCAAGGTATCAATCCAGTAGGAGGCTCCTCAAAAGTCCCACGCACCAACATAAACAAACAAAGAACTCACAACGAACACAATAAAGGTGTTGTCAATCCCTTCATGGCCACTTGCGAAAGTGAGATCTAATAGAGATAGTATGATAAGATAAATATATTTTTGGTATTTTATAGTATAGATGCAAAAAGTAAAGATGCCAATAAAAGTAGATTGGAAGCAAATATGATAAGAGATATACCCGGGGGCCATAGGTTTCACTAGGGGCTTCTCTCAAGATAGCATAAGTATTACGGTGGGTGAACAAATTACTGTTGAGCAATTGATAGAAAGCGAATAATTATGAGATTATCTAGGCATGATCATGTATATAGGCATCACGTCCATGACAAGTAGACCGACTCCTGCCTGCATCTACTACTATTACTCCACACATCGACCGACTCCCGCCTGCATCTAGAGTATTAAGTCATAAGAACAGAGTAACGCATTAAGCAAGATGACATGATGTAGAGGGATAAACTCATGCAATATGATATAAACCCCATCTTTTTATCCTCGATGGCAACAATAGAATACGTGCCTTGGAACCCTTTCTGTCACTGGGTAAGGACACCGCAAGATTGAACCCAAAGCTAAGCACTTCTCCCATGACAAGAAAGATCAATCTAGTAGGCCAAACCAAACTGATAATTTGAAGGGACTTGCAAAGATAACTCAATCATACATAAAAGAATTCAGAGGAGATTCAAATATTTCTCATAGATAAACTTGATCATAAACCCACAATTCATCGGATCTCAACAAACACACCGCAAAAAGAGTTTACATCAAATAGATCTCCACAAGAGAGGGGGGGACATTGTATTGAGATCCAAAAAGAGAGAAGAAGCCATTTAGCTAATAACTATGGAGCCGAAGGTCTGTGGTAAACTACTCACAACTCATCGGAGGGGCTATGGTGTTGATGTAGAAGCCCTCCATGGTCGATTCCCCCTCCGGCGGAGCGCTGGCGAAGGCTCCAAGATGGGATCTCGCGGATGCAGAAGGTTACGGTGGTGGAAATTGTGTTTCGTTGGCTCCCTAGATGTTTTCGGGGTACGTAGGCTTATATAGGAGGAAGAAGTACGTTGGTGGCCGCCCGAGGGGCCCACGAGACAGGGGGCCCGCCCTATAGGTGGGCGCGCCCTACCCTCTCGTGGCCGCCTTGGCTGCTTCTTGACTTGCACTCCAAGTCCTCTGGATCACGTTCGTTCCAAAAATCACGCTCCCGAAGGTTTCATTCCGTTTGGACTCCGTTTGATATTCCTTTTCTTCGAAATACTGAAATAGGCAAAAAAAACAGCAATACGGGCTGGGCCTCCGGTTAGTAAGTTAGTCCCAAAAATGATATAAATGTGTAAAATAAAGCCCATAAACATCCAAAATGGGTAATATAATAGCATGGAACAATCAAAAATTATAGATACGTTGAAGACGTATCAAGCATCCCCAAGCTTAATTCCTGCT
This sequence comes from Triticum dicoccoides, assembly GCF_002162155.2. Classification (NCBI taxonomy): domain Eukaryota; kingdom Viridiplantae; phylum Streptophyta; class Magnoliopsida; order Poales; family Poaceae; genus Triticum; species Triticum dicoccoides. The sequence continues at coordinate 321,198,572 of NC_041381.1, read as the reverse complement.
CGTCCTCGAGTAGGTAAATGATAAAAATAGAATTTTTGATGTGGAATGCTACCTAGCATAATTCTCAATGTAATTTTCTTTATTGGGGCATGAATGTTCAGATCCAAATGATACAAAATAAAAGTTCATATTGACATGAAGATGGTGATACTTCAAGCATACTAATCAAAGTAATCATTTCTTCTCAAAATAACATGGCCAAAGAAAGTTATCCCTACAAAATCATATAGTCTGGCTATTGCTCTATCTTCATCACACAAAGTATTTAATCATGCACAACCCCGATGACAAGCCAAGCAATTGTTTCATACCTTAATAATCTCAAACTTTTTCAACTTTCACGCAATATATGAGCGTGAGCCATGGACATAGCACTATATGTGGAATAGAGTGGTGGTTCTGGAGAAGACAAAAAGGGAGAAGATAGTCTCACATCAACTAGGCGTATCAACGGGCTATGGAGATGCCCATTAATAGATATCAATGTGAGTGAGTAGGGATCTCCATGCAACGGATGCACTAGAGCTATAAATATATGAAAGCTCAACAAAAGAAACTAAGTGAGTGTGCATCCAACTTGCTTGCTCACGAAGACCTAGAGCATTTTGAGGAAGCCCATCATTGGAATATACAAGCCAAGTTCTATAATGAAAAATTCCCACTAGTATATGAAAGTGACAATATATGAGACTCTCTATTATGAAGATCATGGTGCTACTTTGAAGCACAAGTGTGGAAAAAGAGATAGTAGCATTGTCCCTTCTCTCTTTTTTTCTCATTTTATTTTTTTCTTTTTCTTTTTCTCTTTTTTTTCTTTCTTCTTTTCTTTTTTTCTTTGGCCTTTCTTTCTTCTTTTTTTCTTTTTGGCCTTTCCTTTTTTTCTTTTTGTAAAGTCCGAAGTCTCATCCCGACTTGTGGGGGAATCATAGTCTCCATCATCCTTTTCTCACTGGGACAATGCTCTAATAATGTAGATCATCACACTTTTATTGACTTACAACTCAAGAATTACAACTCAAAGCAAGAACAAGATATGACTCTATATGAATGCCTCTGGCGGTGTACCGGGATATGAAATGAATCAAGAGCGACATGTATGCAAATTATGAAGGTGGCCTTGCCACAAATACAATGTCAACTACATGATCATGCAAAGAGCAATATGACAAAAGTAATGCATGTCATATGAACGGAACGATGGAAAGTTGCATGGCAATATATCTCGGAATAGCTATGGAAATGCCATAATAGGTAGGTATGGTGGCTGTTTTGAGAAGGTATATGGTGGGTGTATGGTACCGACGAAAGTTGCGCGGCACAAGAGAGGCTAGCAATGGTGGAAGGGTGAGAGTGTGTATAATCCATGGACTCAACATTAGTCAAAAGAACTCATATACTTGTTGCAAAAATCTAGAAGTCATCAAAAACAAAAGCACTACATGCATGCTCCTAGGGGGATAGATTGGTAGGAAAAGACCATCGCTCGTCCCCGACCGCCACTCATAAGGAAGACAATCAATAAATAAAATTGTGCTCCAACTTCATCACAAAGCGGTTCACCATACATGCATGCTACGGGAATCACAAACCTCAACACAAGTATTTTTCATAATCACCTCAACTAGCATGACTTTAATATCACTACCTCCATATCTCAAAACAATTATCAAGCATCAAATTGATCATAGCATCCAATTCACTTTCTATGAAGTTTTTATTATACCCATCTTGGATGTTCATCATTCTAGGACCAACTTTGTAACCATAGAAAATACCATGCTGTTCTAAAAGACTCTCAAAATAATATAAGTGAAGCATGAGAGACTAGCAATTTCTTCAAAGTTAATCCACCGCCGTGCTCTAAAAAAATATAAGTGAAGCACTAGAGCAAAAACTATCAAGCTCAAAAGATATAAGTGAAGCACATAGAGTATTCTAGCAAATTCTAATCAAGTGGGATTCTCCCAAAAGGTGTATACAGAAAGGATGATTGTGGTAAACTAAAAATCAAATACTAATATAATACACGACGCTCCAAGCAAAACACATATCATGTGGCGAATAAAAATATAGCTCCAAGTAAAGTTACCAATGAACGAAGACGAAAGAGGGGATGCCTTCCCGGGGCATACCCAAGCTTAGGCTTTTGGCTATCCTTGAATATCTTGGGGTGCCATGGTCATCCCCAAGCTTAGGCTCTTGCCACTCCTTATTCCATAGTCCATAAAAGCTTTACCCAAAACTTGAAAACTTCACAACACAAAACTCAACATGAAATCTTATAAGCTCCATTAGTGAAAGAAAAGAAAACCACAACATAAGGTACTGTAATGAACTCGTTATTTATTTATTTTGGTGTTAAACCTACTGTATTCCAACTTCTATATGGTTTATAAACTATTTTACTAGCCATAGATGCATCAAAATAAGCAAACAACACACGAAAAACAGAATCTGTCAAAACCGAACAGTCTGTAGCAATCTGTAACAAAAGCAAACTTCTGGAACTCTAAAAATTCTACCAAAATAGGAAGTCCTGGAAAATTTGTCTATTGATCAGCATCAAAAAGAATCAGCGCAAAAGCATGTTTCTGTAATTTAACAAAACGAAATTCGTGCGCGTAAAGATTCTGTTTTTCAGCAGAATCACATCAACTATCATCATAGGTTATCCTATAGGTTCTACTTGGCACAAACACTAATTAAAAGATAAAAACACATCTAAACAGAAGGTAGATGCAAGATTTATTACTAAACAGGAACAAAAACAAAAAACACAAAGAAAATTGGGTTGCCTCCCAACTAACGCTATCGTTTAACGCCCCTAGCTAGGCATAAAAGCGAAGATAGATCTAAGTAGTGCCATAATAATAAGATAGATCTTGAAATCTCATCTCATATTCTCTACGTTCGGCAGCAAGTTTTCTTTGAGGCAAGCAAAAGTAATCAAGAGGGCTAAATTTAGCGGGACAAAATTCCCCAAGATCAATCTCAGGAGGAACGAGTTCCTCCTTTGGCCCTTCATAGTGCACAACTAATTCATCACTAAAAGCATTCTTTTGGCAAAATCTTGTGAGCCTATACTCAAGAGAGTATCCTAGCTCATTGTTTCGAAGGGCAAAATCATTATTAATTTCGTTAATTCTATCAACCAAGACATTGGTAGGAACCTTTTTTCTAAGGTTTTCATTGAAAGCAACGTAGTCCGACGATTGAAAACGCCTAATTTCCTCTTGATCAAAGAGGACCGCCTCTATGGGAGGACGACCGGCGTCCACCCTATAGTGCGCAAAGATTTCTTTGGCCTCTCTTATTATAAATCTAAACTCATGAGCCAAAAAGATAGTAACAACACGTTTAACAGAAGAATGCTCAATATTGGAAAATTCCAGAAAAATTCTTTGTATGCAAGGATGCATATGCATAAATTGTCTTTCAAGTTCAACTACAAGCATAGCAATGGCATCCGCAAGACTACTAGTTCTATGAAGAATAGAACCACCCATGGAAGGTAAAGCACCGGCACAAGTAAAGAAATCTTGAATAACACTTTTTTCAATAATGTTACCACTACCGATTCGAAAGTTTTTACTATGCAAGATAGGGGGTTCTTCAGCCGGAGCCTCGGAATTTTCCATGTTATCATTATTGTCCATATCGACGATAATCTCCCCAATTTCAGACATAGCGGCAAACAAAAGCAAGGAGAAGGAAAGCGAGAGAAAGAGAGAGGAGGAGATTGGGAAAGAGAGGGCGAATAAAACGGCAAGGGTGAAGTGGGGGAGAGGAAAACGAGAGGCAAATGGAAAATAATGTAAATGCGAGGGAGATGAGTTTGTGATGGGTAGTTGGTATGTCTTGACTTCAGTGAAGACCTCCCCGGCAACGGCGCCAGAAATCCTTCTTGCTACGTCTTGAGATTGCCTTGGTTTTCCTTGAACAGGAAAGGGTGATGCAGCAATAGTAGCGTAAGTATTTCCCTCAGTTTTTGAGAACCAAGGTATCAATCCAGTAGGAGGCTCCTCAAAAGTCCCATGCACCTACACAAACAAACAAAGAACTCGCAACCAACGCAATAAAGGGGTTGTCAATCCCTTCACAGCCACTTGCGAAAGTGAGATCAAATAGAGATAGTATGATAAGATAAATATATTTTTGGTATTTTATAATATAGATGCAAAAAGTAAAGATGCAAATAAAAGTAGATTGGAAGCAAATATGATAAGAGATAGACCCGGGGGCCATAGGTTTCACTAGAGGCTTCTCTCAAGATAGCATAAGTATTATGGTGGGTGAAAAAATTACTCTCGAGCAATTGATAGAGAAGCGAATAATTATGAGATTATCTAGGCATGATCGTGTATATAGGCATCACGTCTGTGACAAGTAGACCGACTCCTGCCTGCATCTACTACTATTACTCCACACATCGACCGACTCCTGCGTGCATCTAGAGTATTAAGTTCATAAGAATAGAGTAACACATTAAGCAAGATGACATGATGTAGAGGGATAAACTCATGAAATATGGTATAAACCCCATCTTTTTATCCTCGATGGCAACAATACAATACGTGCCTTGCAACCCTTTCTTCACTGGGTAAGGACACAGCAAGATTGAACCCAAAGCTAAGCACTTCTCCCATGGCAAGAAAGATCAATCTAGTAGGCCAAACCAAACTGATAATTCAAAGAGACTTGCAAAGATAACTCAATCATACATAAAAGAATTCAGAGGAGATTCAAATATTTCTCATAGATAAACTTGATCATAAACCCACAATTCATCGGATCTCGACAAACACACCGCAAAAAGAGTTTACATCGAATAGATCTCCACAAGAGAGGGGGAGAACATTGTATTGAGATCCAACAAGAGAGAAGAAGCCATCTAGCTAATAACTATGGACCCGAAGGTCTGTGGTAAACTACTCACAACTCATTGGAGGGGCTATGGTGTTGATATAGAAGCCCTCCATGGTCGATTCCCCCTCCGACGGAGCGCCGACGAAGGCTCCAAGATTGGATCTCGCAGATACAGAAGGTTACGGTGGTGGAAATTGTGTTTCGTTGGCTCCCTGGGTGTTTTCGGGGTACGTAGGCTTATATAGGAGGAAGAAGTATGTCGGTGGCTGCCCAAGGGGCCCACGAGACAGGGGGCATACACTATAGGGGGGCGCCCTACCCTCTCGTGGCCGCCTCGACTGCTTCTTGACTTGCACTCCAACTCCTCTGGATCGCGTTCGTTCCAAAAATCACGCTCCCGAAGGTTTCATTCCATTTGGACTCTGTTTGATATTCCTTTTCTTCGAAATACTGAAATAGGCGAAAAAACAGCAATACGGGCTGGGCCTCTGGTTAGTAGGTTAGTCCCAAAAATGATATAAATGTGTAAAATAAAGCCCATAAACATCCAAAAGGGGTAATATAATAGCATGGAACAATCAAAAATTATAGATACGTTGAAGACGTATCAAGGCACGCGGCCCCTGGACGAGACACACCACGTCCAGTGCCCACGCGACAAGAAAGGAGCTGCCAAGAAATCCCTCGTCCCCAAGAAGGCGCTCGCGTGCTCCCCGCTCCAACACGTCAAGACCGCATCCCTGTGCCACCACGTCAAGACCCCGCGCTGCCCGTGGCAGCGGCGCGCGGGATTCTCCAGGAGCAAGCCCCGCGTCTGCAAAGGGCTCCGGTGGCCACCGCAGGCTGCCACCCCTTCACCACCAAGCTACGCAGTGTTGCTTGGCTGGGCAAGTTCAAACCGGATCTGCCTCCTCACTACGACAGCACTGCTGACCCCGCGGAGTTGCTACAGCTCTATGAGCTGGGCATCAAAGCAGCCAATGGAGACGAAAAGGTCATGGCAAACTGGTTTCCCATGGCGCTCAAGGATGGTGCCAGCACCTGGCTCCTGAAACTGCCTCGCGGCACGATCTCCTCTTGGGACGAGATGCGCACCCGCTTCATCGCCAACTTCCAGGGCGCTCGCGACCGTCCACCAGTCATGGGTGACCTGCGCTGCATCAAGCAGCAACCTGGGGAGGCCTTGCAGAAGTACATCCAGCGCTTCAACCGCGCTCGCCTCAAGATTCCCAAGGTGACCGAGGAGGCCATCATCTTGGCGTTCTCTGATGGCGTCCGCGACGTCAATATGAAGGAGGAGCTACCTTTCCACGAGGATCTGTGCACGTCTCTGGAGTTGTTCAACCCAGCGACCAAGTGCGCAAGGTCTGAGGAGGGGCGCCTCTCCCTTGTCGAGCTTCCAGCTGCTGACCCAGAGGAGAAGAAAGCCAAGGCCAAGGACGTGAAGCGCAAAAGAGCAGTTGTGCCCGCAGCAGAACCAGACACGAAGCGCGGCATGGACCAGCCAGAGTCGTCCAAGGGCAGCCGATACTACGCCTACCACGACCTCCACACCGACAACACCAACGAATGCCAAGAGCTCAGGGCCGTTCGAGAAGGACGCATCGGTCGACGCCCCGAGCGTAACGATCGGGGCTATGGCCGAGGAGGAGGAAAAGGTGGAGGACGATGGGACGATCGAGGCCCTCACTGGGAGTGGCGTGACCGACCTTGTGAGGATTGCTGGCAGGACCAGCCTCGCGAGGGGGCTTGGAGGGATCAGCCTCGCAAGGATCGCCCGCAGGGCAACGCAGGCCTTCCTCCTCTGCCACCACCGCCAAGAAGGAATGACGACCATCATCAGGAAGAGGGGCTGGGGGCTTCCAGGAGCCACATGCTATTGCTTGCATCCTGGGCGGTGCCCAGGCCCCAGCCTCTCAGCGCATCTTCAAGCAATTTGCTCGCGAGGTGAATGCAGTCCTCCCCAAGCTTGAGGCCACGCGCCCTCTCAGGTGGTCCACGTGCACCATCATGTTCAGCTCAGCGGATCAGCTCAAGTGTGTGGCTACAGCCGGTGTCCTCCCAATGCTTTGTTCCCCAGTCATCAGCAATGTGCAAGTTACCAGGACCCTCATCGATGGCGGTGCAGGGCTCAACGTTTTGTCCGTCGAGACGTTCAACAATCTCCAAGTCCCATATGATCAGCTTCAGCCAACCAAGTGATGTAGGGTCAAACCCTAGAGGGGATCTTTTCACACTTGGAGGGGGAAAAGGAGGAAAAACACTCAAGAACATAAGGTCCAAAACTCTCAAACAAACCCAAATATCACATCCACTTGAGTAGCATACATGAGATCCACAAGATTACAAGATCAATCCAAGGATAATAGCACTAGGGTAAGGTTCTTCTCACTAGGTGAGGTCTTGCATCCAAAGAGGATCTTCTCCAAGAGGAGGGCTTGATCTCCAAGAGGGGCTTCTCCAAGTGGAGGTATAGATCTCCTAAAGGAGGAAGATGAGAAAAGCCCTGTTGTGTGTTCTAAATACTTTGCTGCCCCTAAACATGGTCCTAGGTACGAATTATATAGCCTTGGGGCCAAAGGGGATGAAGAGGAGGCCGAAGACGCGATCTCAGTCGGCCATCCTTGGAGGCCCGTGCGCACGGGATAAGTTGGGCCCGTGCGCACGGGGGTCCCGTGGGCACGGTACGCTCCCGTGGTGCACGGGGTGCTCCAGCGCCAACTCCCTGGGTAGTCCGTGGGCACGGGGTTTCGGGAGCCCGTGCGCTCGGGGTCACCTGGGACTTCTGGTGTTGCTGCTGTTGCCCCCCGTCTTGGTTCGCAAGGCCTTGGGGTAGTCTTCATTCTCCTTGGTGATGCTCCTGAGCTTCTTGGTGATGTTCCTCTTCATACCTAAGGAGGCATAGCGTACTTTGGTGAGGTAGAAACCATGTCCCATTCGTGTCCATATGCAAGTTAAGTAGGAAGGAGTTCACCTCGGTTTCCAACGCACGTGCTCTAGCTCTTGTCATGGTTCCTCGTGGGGTTGGATGTGTCGGTGTAGAGTCCATGGGGATGATGGAAGG
>NC_041381.1:321088278-321190531 GCF_002162155.2 Triticum dicoccoides | reverse complement strand
CTTGAGAAAGATCCGACCTCGGATCGAAAGTTTAATCACCATGGTATGGCGAGAGGTCTTTGACGTTGAAGATGTCGCTCACGTTGTACTTGTCTCTTGGGAGTTCAATCTTGTAAGTGTTGTCGTTATAGCGTGCTAGCACTTCTAAGGGTCCATCGGCGCGTGGTAGAAGTTTGGAATTGCATTCATTGGGGAAGCGGTCCTTGCGAAGGTGTAGCCACACGAGATCTCCAATGTCAAATATCATGGGGTGCTTGTTGATGTTGACCTTGGTTGCTAGTCGTTGTACTTGGTGCTCGATGATGTTCCTTGTATCCGCATGCATCTTCTTAATGTAGCTTGCCCGTGCACTCGCATCCATGTTGGTGCGCTCTTGTAGAGGAAGAGGTAGAATGTCCAATGGGGACAACGGGTTGAAGCCGTAGACGACCTCGAAAGGGGACTTGCCGGTCGTTGAATGTCTTGTACGGTTGTAGGCGTACTCGGCAATGGGTAGACATGCCTCCCACTCCTTGATGTTCTTCTTGATCAACACACAAAGTAGAGTGGAGAGCGTACGGTTCGTCACCTCCGTCTGGCCATTAGTTTGAGGATGGTATGCGGATGAGAACAAGAGCTTGATTCCGAGCTTGGCGCATAGCGCCTTCCAAAAGTAACTCATGAACTTGACGTCACGGTCGGAGACGATTGTCTTTGGTACTCCATGGAGGCGCAAGATTTCCCTACAAAAAAGGTTTGCAACGTGTGAAGCATCGTCTATCTTCTTGCAAGGAATGAAATGTGCCATCTTAGAAAATTGGTCCACAACAACAAACACAGAATCCTTTCCATTTTGAGTTCTAGGCAAACCAAGTACAAAATCCATGCTAATGTCTTCCCAAGGTTGTTAAGGAATCGGAAGAGGCATGTAAAGACCATGGGATCGAGCGTTAGACTTAGCTTTGCGACATGTAGAGCATCGGTTGGTGAAGCGTGAGACGTCACGGAACATCCTGGGCCAAAAGTAGTTCTTGGAGAGCGTGGCGAATGTCTTGTCGCGTCCAAAATGTCTCATGAGTCCGCCTCCATGAGCCTCTTGCAAAAGGAGCAAACGAAGAGAAGACTCGGGGATGCATAGTTTGTTAGCTCTCATAAGATAACCATCCTTGATGTAATATCGTTCCCAAGATGTATGCATCAAACATTGAGCATAATGAGTAGCAAAAGATGGATCATTAGCATACAAGTCTTTTATGTGCTCAAAGCCAATAACATTCAACTCAAGTTTAGTGACAAGCGTGCATAGGCGTGAAAGTGCATCCGCAACTACATTTTCCTTGCCCTTAATGTACTTGATCACATATGGGAAAGATTCAATAAATTCACTCCATTTGGCATGACGCTTGTTTAACTTAGTTTGACCTTTTAAGTACTTTAGCGTTTCATGATCGGTATGGATGACAAACTCATGAGGTCTAAGATAATGTTCCCGAACATGTAGCACACGCACTAAAGCATACAATTCTTTGTCATAGATGGGATAGTTCAGTTGAGCACCGGATAGTTTTTCACTAAAATATGCAATGGCTCATTTTTCTTGCATCAAAACTCCGCCAATTTGGATACCACTTGCATCACAATGAACCTCAAAAGTTTTATCAAAGTTGGGCAAAGCAATAATCGGAGCATGAGTAAGCAAAGACTTGAGCTGATCAAAAGCACTGGATTACAAAGATCCCCAAACAAAAGGAGCATTCTTCTTACTCAAGGCATGCAAAGGAGAGGCAAAAGTGCTAAAATTCTTCACGAAGCAACGATAAAAACCCACAAGGCCAAGAAAGCTACGCATTTGTTGCAAATTGGTGGGTTGGGGCCAAGTTTTAATTGCTTCAATTTTAGATTCGTCAACATGGACACCCTTGGAAGAGACAACGAAACCCAAGAAAACAAGTTTGTCAACACCAAACGTGCGCTTTTTCATGTTTGCATAAAGACGTTCATTGCGAAGAGTTTGCAAAACGGCCCTAACATGCTTTAGATTCTCTTTCATGGATTTTCTAAAAACAAGAATGTCATCAAAGTAAACCACAACAAAGACTCCAATATAAGGTCAAAGTACAAAGTGCATAAGGCGCATGAAAGTACCAGGAGCTTCCGATAAGCCTATAGGCATAACCAACCACTCGTACAAGCCAAATTTAGTTTTGAAAGCGGTTTTCCATTCATCACCTTCTTGTATGCGGATTTGATAATAACCACTTTTAAGATCAATTTTTGAGAAAATGGTGGCGCCGCTAAGTTCATCAAGCATATCATCTAAGCGAGGAATGGGATGCCTATAATGAACGGTAATAGCATTGATAGGTCTACAATCCGAGCACATGCAAAAACTACCGTCTTGCTTGGGCGCAAGTATAACGGGATCAGCACAAGGGCTTAAGCTTTCATGTACATGACCGTTGTCGATTAGTTGTTGTACTTGCCGTTGGATCTCCTTAGTTTCTTCGGGGTTGACGTGGTAGGGAGCCTTGTTTGGAACAGGTGCGTCGGGGATGAGGTTGATTCGATGTTCAATGCCACGTAGAGGAGGGAGACCGGGAGGTAGCTCATCGGGAAACACATCCTCGAATTCCTGCAACAAGTTGGAAACCACTAGAGGATTAGGATTAGGATTGTTAGTTTTGGTAACCTCATCTTTGCATAGGAGGACAAAGTGGACGACACTTGATGGGTTCTCACACACTTCTCCATCTCTCTTTTTGTAGCTAGGAGGACTAAGTTTTTCTCTCTCGGCGAAGAGGCGCTCAATTGTTTCTTGTGGCTCTCATTATCTTTTTGGTGGTGCACTCTCTCACTAGTTTCTCCACGATGGGTGGAAGCTTGCTTGTCGGCGATCACTTCGCTTGGTGACATTGGTCGAAGCACATACTCCTTGCCTTTCATCTTGAAGCTATAGTGGTTGGTTCGTCCGTTGTGGATGACACCACGGTCGAATTGCCAAGGTCTTCCCAAAAGAAGGTGGCACACGGACATAGGAACCACATCACACTCTAGGGTGTCCTCGTATGCGCTGATCTTGAAAGACACTTGCACCATGTGCTCCACTTGAATAGTGCCGGAGAAGCTTAGCCATTGCACCTTGTAGGGACGGGGGTTGAGGGAGTCCTAGACTAGGGGGTGTCCGGACAGCCGGACTATCATCATCGGCCGGACTCCAAGACTATGAAGATACAAGATTGAAGACTTCGTCCCGTGTCCCGATGGGACTTTCCTTGGCGTGGAAGGCAAGCTTGGCGATACGGATATGTAGATCTCCTACCATTGTAACCGACTCTGTGTAACCCTAGCCCTCTCCGGTGTCTATATAAACCGGAGGGTTTTAGTCTGTAGGACAACAACCATTACAACAACGATACCATAGGCTAGCTTCTAGGGTTTAGCCTCCTTGATCTCGTGGTAGATCCACTCTTGTACTACCCATATCATCAATATCAGTCAAGGAGGAGTAGGATTTTACCTCCATCGAGAGGGCCCGAACCTGGGTAAAAACATCGTGTCCCTTGTCTCCTGTTACCATCCGCCTAGACGCACAGTTTGGGACCCCCTACCCGAGATCCGCCGGTTTTGACACCGACATTGGTGCTTTCATTGAGAGTTCCTCTGTGTCGTCACCGATAGGCTTGATGGCTTCTTCAATCAACAACAACACAGTCCTGGTTGAGACTTTTCTCCCCGGACAGATCTTCGTATTCGGCGGCTTCGCATTGCGGGCCAATTCACTTGGCCATCTGGAGCAGATCGAAAGCTACGCCCCTGGCCATCAGGTCAGATTTGGGAGCCTAAACTTCACGGCGGATATCCGCGGAGACTTGATCTTCGATGGATCCGAGCCGCAGCCGAGCGTGCCGCACTGTCACGATGGGCATTATCTAACTCTTCCGCCGAATAGTACCTTGGAGGCCGCACGCAAATCCGCTCTGACCCATAGTCCGGAGCCGATTGCGCAGATCGAGGACGGGTTGCTGGACACCACCTCGGGAGCTGCAACTTCCACGGCGATGGAGCCGAACACTGACCTCGTCCCTTATAAATCTCGTGACTCCGAGGTGCCGGACTCTGAACCTTCTACGCCCCTGCCAATCGAATCCGATTGGGGGCCGATCATGGAGTTCACCGCTGCGGACATCTTTCAGCACTCACCCTTTGGCGACATCCTAAATTCGCTAAAGCATCTCTCGCTATCCGGAGAGCCCTGGACGGACTACGGCCAGGATGGTTGGGATGCGGACGATGAAGAAATTCAAAGCCCACCCACCACCCATTTTGTAGCCACTGTCGATGATCTGACCGACATGCTAGACTACGACTCCGAAGACATCGACGATATGGACGACGATGCCGGAGACGATCAAGAACCAGCGCTCACTGAGCACTGGAAGGCCACCCCAACACATGACGTATATATGGTGGACACCCCAAAAGAAAGCGATAACAAGGAACAACGGGGCGCGGCAAAGGATAATCCCGTCGACAAACAACCAAAACGGCGATGCAGACGCCGCCCTAAGTCCCGCCTCGACAAAAACAACATTCCTAATGACCCAGCAATAGAGCAGGGCAAAACAATGGACGATGAACATGCAACCAAGCAACCGTCCGGACAGGACGAATCGGATAATTAATCCATGCCCGGCGAAACCAACAGTCCAGACGACCTCACGCCGGACACACCACCGGAGAATAAGAACCTTCACAAAAGACTCGTCGCCACTGCAAGAAGTCTGAAGAAGGAAAAACGGAAGCTCAAAACAGCGGAAGACATACTCAGAATGAGGTGGAGCAAAGTACTCAAGACCGCAGACAAATATGGCAATGGCCACCAAACAAAGAGCTACCCGAAGCGCAAGCTGCTGCCAGAATTTTACGAGGAAGCCATAGAGCCCCCACAGTCAAAAAACAAAGAGGCCGCCTGGCCGGATAGATGGCCAGATGACAGGCCAAAAGCGACAAGCGGCGCCGCACACAAGCCGACTCATGATCCTGGGAAAATAGATGGCCCAGCCAGGTCCATTTACGGGCCAAAAAAGAGGGCCCCAGGAAGCAACACAACACGCCAAGTGTTCGAAGACAGCGGCACACCCAAATACAGGGGCGCCGCACACCCACTATGTTTCATCGATGAGGTGCTGGATCATGAATTTCCAGCGGGGTTCAAACCCATAAACATAGAGGCATACAACGGAACAACAGACCCTGGAGTCTGGATAGAGGATTACATACTACACATACACATGGCTAGAGGAGATGATCTCCACGCCATAAAATATCTACCCCTCAAGCTCAAAGGGCCAGCTCGGCATTGGCTCAAAAGCCTCCCAGAAAAAACTGTTGGAAGTTGGGAAGAGCTTGAGTACGCGTTTAGAGCAAATTTTCAAGGGACTTATGTCCGCCCTCCGGATGCAGACGATCTAAGTCATATAACTCAACAGCCCGGAGAGTCAGCGCGCAAATTCTGGAACAGGTTCCTTACCAAAAAGAACCAAATAGTCGACTGTCTGGACGCTGAAGCCTTAGCAGCTTTTAAACACAACATCCGAGATGAATGGCTCGCCAGACACCTCGGCCAAGAGAAGCCGAGGACAATGGCCGTGCTAACAAGCCTCATGACCCGCTTTTGCGTGGGGGAAGACAGCTGGCTAGCAAGATGCAGCACCAGCGACCCGAGTACATCCGAGATCAGAGATGGAAACGGAAAATCACGGCGCAGAAAGGATCAGCGCCGGAATAAAGAAAAAAGCCCAAAAAACACGGCGGTCAACGCCGGATTCAAAAGCTCGCGGCCAAACAATAAAACACTGCCTCTTCAGGACAACAGTGACGAGCTATCCAACTTAAACAAAATTTTGGATCGGATATGTCAAATCCACAGTACCTCCGGAAGGCCTGCAAACCACACCCACCGAGATTGTTGGGTTTTTAAACAGTCCGGCAGACTCAACGCCGAACACAAGGGGCTCGACGCGCCAAGCGAGGATGATGACGAACCCCACCAGCAGAGCACCGGAATACAAAAGACTTTCCCACAAGAAGTCAAAGCAGTAAACTCACTTCATGTGATAGCGCGGAAAAACAATGCGGCACCCGCTAAGATAGGTGTCGCACGGTCCACCCCAGCGGAACCTCGAGACTGGATGTCAAAACCAATCACTTTTGACCACCTGGATTATTCCAGAAGTATTCGAAACGCAGGATGGACTGCTCTGATATTGGATCCTATAATCGATGGACTGCAATTTACACAAGTCCTGATGGATGGCGGCAGCGATTTAAACCTGCTATATCCGGACACAATCCGCAAGTTGGGGATAGACCTTACTACAATTCGACATAGCCGCACTTCCTTCAAAGGAGTGGCGCCAGGCCCTTACGCCAAGTGCACTGGCTCCTTACTACTAGAAGTTGTGTTCGGGTCACCCGACAACTTCCGACGCGCAAAGCTAATCTTTCATGTCGCCCCATTTAAAAGTAGCTATCAAGCACTATTGGGACGTGAAGCTTTTGTCCGCTTTAACGCAATACCACATTACGCGTCTCTTACACTTAAAATGCCTGGTCCACGTGGCATCATTTCATTAAAAGGGTCATTCAAAGACCCCGGACACGGCTAGACGAGTCCGGCATAAATAAGCTAGGGGCTCCCTAGCCGCACACCCCTTCACAAGGGGCTGTGCGCATAAGCAATAATGAGCTAACATAGGCTCAATTTTATTCATTTATTAATATTTCGATTTTTAACTTTTCGCACGATTTCCTTTCAAACTACGTTCCTCTCTTTTTACAGATGAACAACGTGCACACCCGTCCAGGATACAGCACAATGGAGACACAGGCGCAGACGTGCAGTAGGGACCCGTTGCAAGGATTCTTTTCAGATTAAGACCCTGCATAAACCTTTTTTACTGTCTCTTGTTGCTATAATCCCCTGGTTTCTCATGATAACCAGAGAGGAGACTGACGTTTTGGCATCGGCCGCGTCAGAGGACCTCGCCCGTACCTGGACAATAAGGGCTTAGGGCATTGTTCTGCCCATTATTATAAAGACCGAACACCTTAGGGAGTGTTCGGCGTCTCGAGTTAGGCCGTATATGCATCAGCTCCGAATCATGTCTTTGGTCAAATGTTGGGTTTGCCCGGCTCCTGTGTTTTGCTGCCTTACGTTCCGTATCATCGGCTAACGCGGCACCAGGAGAACTACTGCGATTGTGCCCCAGTTCGGCTGGGCGAGCACCTCAGTAGAGAAAGCCGAAAACTGACTGTCATGATACAACGAGAGACTGGTCAACCACTCGATCGACCACCGGAATGTTTAGAATTCCTTCGCTTTGACGAAGGACCGTTTCCCGGTCAGGCACACACGCGCCCCGAATTCGGAGAGCGCGGTGCCCCCAGGGGCTATATCGTAGCCCCACCTCGAACTCCCATGGCTAAGTGAAAGTGATAAAGCATTATAGTCCGGTTGCCTCGTTTGCTATGCTACCACCTCCTTCACAGGACCGAGACGTCGGATTAAGTGTGAAAATGCGCTATTTTTGCGAACAACCCCGCACTTTGTGCGTGGGGGCTGAAGCCGACGACTGCCATCTTTCAGGTTATACACACGTATACATAAACGGCCGCACAGGAGATACTTCAATACTTGAACGCACAAGTATAAAAAGCGCCTACATCATAAACATTGTTTTACAAAATAAAACGTTCATTTGAACGTGACATTTTTTGAGCACTGCGACTCTATTACACGAGCACCACGCAGAACCTCCCCGAAATAGTGCTCGGCAGGTAACCGGCTCTCATCCGAACCCTGGGTCGCAACAGCGGTGGCATCCATCTCCGTCCAATGTGTCTTGACACGGGCGAGGGCCATCCGTGCACCCTCTATGCAGGCTGACCGCTTCATCGCCTTGATATGCGGCACCGCCCCAAGAAACTGCTGCAATAAGCCAAAATAGCTCTTCGGCTTGGGCCTATCCAGCCAGACATGAGTCACGATATCCGTCATGGCAAGTCCTGACAACCTATTCAGCTCAGCCCACTCGGCCAACCGATCGGTCAGCGGAAGCAAACGCTTCGGACTATGGAATTGAGACCAAAACAGCTCTTCCGTCTTGTGGTCCTTCTGACTTCGGAAGTGCACAACGGCATCCGCCGCACTTGCCGCTAAGTCCATATAAGGATCCTCCGGACCCCACAACTGGCCAAGTTGAGCATACTTTGGATCCGTAAACCTTCGGCGCAGCAGAAAGGGCTTGCCAGCCACAATGTCTCCGTCTTGGCGCAGCTCCTCCTTTATAGCCCGCATTGCAGAACGGTCATCCTTGGCTTCGGCGGTGGCCTTCCCCAGATCTTCTCGCTCCGCTAGGTGCTCCTTTTCAAGAACCTCATTGCGGTCGGTAGCATCTTTTAACTTCACAGCCATTTCGGCCATCTCCTCCCTGCTTCGGCAGTGTGCAGCCCTTTCGGCTTCTAACTCCTCGGCCGCCCTCGAGGCTGCCGCATTACTCCTTCTGGCTTGCTCCTTGGCTTGAGCAAGTTCGGCCCGAAGGCTCTCCACAACAGCGGCACCATCTGCATTTCACACGCATGTTGTAAGGAGTGGGCTTCGGCTCCCTTACTAAGTGACAGCAAAGAAACACTTACCTTGCGACTCATCAAGTCGCCTGTTGACTAGCGCGATGTCCGCATCCGCAACGCCGAGTTGCCGCTTTAGTTCAGCAACTCCATCAGTCCGGCCAGCCCCCGGACGATCCGCCACCTGCATAGGAACGGCGAAAATTGAAACCTGCAATTTTGATCCTCGGCACGCTGTCGCTTTTGACAACCTACCGAGTCTCAGGGGCTACTATCTATACAGGGCGCATTTTATGTGTAAAACTGTCAAAAGGTGTGTCATTTTTACGTACCTCAAACCCCGCCAGCAAACTCCTGACGGCATTATGCAATCCGCCTTCGGCGGACGAAATCCTTCCAATCACCATAATCATCAATGCATGGTGATCTTCTGAGATAGACGCCCTCTCAAGCAGATCCTTCAGCTCCCCCAGCCGCACACCAGTTGGTGCCGAACTATCCGGCTTTGCCGGACTCGGGGGTACCCTCCGTGATGACACTTCAGGCTCATCCGCACTATCCGACGGCGCCGCGGACGGAGGCGTCTCGCTCTCCACCATCTCCGGACGAAGATCCCCCAAAGACGAGCTCATTTGCGAAGGACGGAGATCCGGACTACAAGGTAAAAACCTGAGTTATCCTTAGAAGCACAAATAGGGGGGTCCCTTATTATAAAACTCCCTTTTTTCTACTTACGGCTCGCTGGAGGGCTGATTATTTAGGGGAGACTGTGCGGCCGGGGCCTCCCCGGACGCAGGACCCTCTGGTGAAGATTTTTTCCCCCGCTTAGGGGCTTTGGCCCCCGGGTCCTCGGAGGCGGTCCTCTTCTCCCCTTGGAGGGAGGGATTCTCGATCCCCCTCTTTCAAGAGCCTCCTTGGGCGAGGCGGTAGCTCCTCTATTTTCCCCTTCGCCTTCCTCTGAAGGCGCAACCTCCAGCATCCTGACCAGCACGGGATCCGGCGCGGTCTCTGGGAGGGGGGCCAGACGCCGTATCAGTTTTGCTTGCGCTATCCACTCCTGTTTAGAAGGAAATCGGTCAAAAGGCGAATCATAGAAAGGCAAACAAACGGTATGTCTGGACTCGGAGCTACTTGCTTGTGTATCCGGGCGATTGCAGCTTAGGCCGACGTCCTCGGTCAATTTCGGACACGCCTCTCGTGATCCGAAGAATAATTTATACATCTCCACGGGTGTCATACCCATGAAGTGTTGAAGAATCCGTGGTCCCTCCGGATTAAACTCCCACAGCCGGAGAGGGCGGCGTTTGTAGGGCAGGAGACGCCTAATCAGCATGACCTGCATTACCACAACCATATCGATCTCCCTCGCTTGGAGGTCTCGAATCCGGCCCTGCAGTAGGGGCACGTCCTTTGACGGCCCCCAGTTGAGCCCTTGGTTGACCCACGACATCAACCGTCGTGGAGGTCCCGAGCGGAATAAGGGCGGCGGCTTCTGCCTGCTGCCCTTCGGAGCGGTGATATAGAACCACTCCTGCTGCCACAAGCCGAGCTCCTCTTGGAAGGAGCCCTCGGGCCACGGGGCATCGGCCCTCCTGCTTACGGCCGCCCCGCCGCACTCTGCTTGACGCCCCTCGATCATCTTCGGCTCCACATTGAAGGTCTTCAGCCACAGGCCGAAGTGGGGGGTGACGCGGAGGAAGGCTTCGCCGACGACAATAAATGCGGAAATATGGAGGATGGACTCCGGAGCCAAGTCGTGGAATTCCAACCCATAGTAAAACATGAGCCCTCTCACAAAAGGATCCATCAGGAAGCCTAAACCCCGACGGAGGTGGGATACAAAGACGACGTACTCGCTGGGCTCGGGGGTGGGGATGGCCTGCCCTTCGACGGGCAACCTGTGCGAAATCTCATAAGACAGGTACTTGGCCTCTCGCAGCTTTAGCACATCCTCCACCATGATGGAGGAGGGCATCCACCGACCCTGAAGGTCGGAGCCGGACATTGTTGAAGGTCCGAAGCGCTCGAATCTGGGGCTCCGGGTGTTGGAACTTGGAGCAAGGAGAAGATTCGATGGAGGATTGAAGAAAAGAAATGAGCCTTGGTCCTATTATAGAGAGGGAGAATACCAAGAGCCGTCTCCGTGACCGTTCGGGACTCGCCTTTGATAGAGGGGGCGTGGCGACGGGCGCGGTTGGGTTACCCACGTCCGTATTGATGAGAATCCCGGAATAAGGGGAACACGATCTCTGCTTCAACAAGACGTGCCAAGGAAACCGCTTCGCTAAACGCGCTGAGGTGGTATAATAAAAAAACGATTCAAGTAAAGGCTTGGTAGTGGCGTGACATCATGCTACAAGATACGTCAGCATATTGAACTTGTGTACATAATTTCTCTCTACGGGGAAATGTGGAAATTATTTTGCGGAGCCGGACACTATCCTGGTGTTCACAATCTTCTATGAATTATTCGTAGGAGGAACCCGCCTTGCAATGCCGGACAATATGCGCGCCGGACTCATCATCATTGAAGCCTGGTTCAGGGGCTACTGAGGGAGTCCTGGACTAGGGGGTGTCCGAACAGCCGGACTATCATCATCGCCGGACTCCAAGACTATGAAGATACAAGATTGAAGACTTCGTCCCGTGTCCGGATGGGACTTTCCTTGGCGTGGAAGGCAAGCTTGGCGATACGGATATGTAGATCTCCTACCATTGTAACCGACTCTGTGTAACCCTAGCCCTCTCCGGTGTCTATATAAACCGGAGGGTTTTAGTCCGTAGGACAACAACCATTACAACAATCATACCATAGGCTAGCTTCTAGGGTTTAGCCTCCTTGATCTCGTGGTAGATCCACTCTTGTACTACCCATATCATCAATATCAATCAAGCAGGAGTAGGGTTTTACCTCCATCGAGAGGGCCCGAACCTGGGTAAAAACATCGTGTCCCTTGTCTCCTGTTACCATCCGCCTAGACGCACAGTTCGGGACCCCCTACCCGAGATCCGCTGGTTTTGACACCGACAGGGGTGCTTCTTCTTGACTAATTGTAGCTTGGAACATAGCTCTTCACTTGCCAAGTTGTGACAACTGCCTCGATCGATGATGACCTTGACGGAGCGCCCATTGATGCCGGCCTTGGTGTGGAAGATGTGGCACCGTTGGTCTTCGTCTTGGTGGGGTTGGAGCGTCAAGACCTTGGAGACCACGAGAGAGGGACTTGAATCATTGTCACAAAAGACTTGATCATCTTCATCTTTGTTCACGCACCGGTGCATGGCCACGTGCTCAATGGCTTCCATTTCTTCTTCACTCATCGAGTCGTATGTGCCGTCATCGTTGAAGATCATTGTTCGCTTGTTGGTGCATTGCAAGGACTTTTGTCCTCGGCGGCCACATGTGAAGCACTTGAATGAACTTGTCTTGACGGGATCATCGGGAGTCTTGGATTTGTAGGTGCTTGAAGGAGGACGAGTCGAGGAAGGTGCCACTTGCTTGGAACTTGACTTGTCGTCGGTACTTGGTGATGCTCGAGTTGAAGTAGGAGGTGCCGAATTCGCGGGAGCTTGAGAGTAGGAGCGTTAGGTCTTGGACGAGTACTTGGCGTATTTGAAGTCATCTTGCACTTGTCGCTCGGCCTTGGTCGCTTGATGAACTAGATCAAGAAGGTTGGAGTATGGTTGGAAGTCATCGATCCGCTTGATTGGGTGGTTGAGGCCGTTCAAGAAGCGTTCCATTGTTAGCTCGTCATCTTCCTTGACATTGGCTCGTATCATGGCAATCTCCATTTCTTGGTAGTATTCTTCCACCGTCTTTGTGCCTTGCTTGAGGAGTTGCAACTTCTTGAAAAGATCTCGAGTGTAGTAAGTAGGCACAAAGAGGGCTCTCATGACTTCCTTCATGGCTTCCCAAGTTGTGATTGGTGGTTCGCCTCTTGTATGTCATCGCTCGATCACTTGTTCCCACCAAATGAGGACGTAATCTTGGAACTCGAGGGAGGCCATGGCGATCTTCTTTTCTTCATCGTAATTGTGAAGGCGAAAAATCTTGTCCACCTTCAATGCCCAACAGAGATATTCTTCTGGATCATTGCTTCCGGAGAACTTTGGCATGGTGAACTTGAGCTTGCCGTAGTGGAGTTCTTCATCTTGATAGCGGTTTTGATATCGCTCTTGCCTTGGAAAGTCCTCAAATGCTCGTCCCTCATGATGTCGCTCTTGGCGTGGAGGAGGGTCTTGAAGCACTTGTTCCACTTGTTGTCTCTCTTGTCTTGGAGGAGGGTGAGGAATGTGCGCTTGGTTGCACATTTCTTGTTGCTCTTCGCATCGGGCTTCTTCTTCTTGCATCTCACGACGAAAAGCTTCCACTTGTTCTCGCACTTGGTGGTTGCGGTATTCGATGGATCTAGTGGCCTTGTCGAGTGTGCGTTGTGCTTTGAGTGCTTGTGCTTCACGGTGCTCTTGTGCTTCTCGAAGTGCATCACCGTCTTGAGGGACTTGACGTGGTACTTGTGGAGGTATCTTCTCTTGCTCCATTTGTCCTTGAGGGACTTGGTGTCGCATCCGTTCACATGCTCGAACTCGGTCTTGTAAGCCATTGCCATGGAATGGATATTCTTGAGCTTGGTGATCTTGAGGATGATCACGTCGAGGAAGGCGAGCTCGTGGCGGACTTGCATCATAAGGGGAGTAGTCCGAAGATTGCCGACTTGTACGGTGACTTGAGTGGTGCCGTCTTGAAGAAGCAGATGATGAAGACGGGCGTTGCACGATCATGTTGCGGAGCTCTTCCATTTGTGTGTTGAACTTGTCAACGAGATGTTTTGATGAAGGTCGGAGGTGAGTTGCTCCAAGCGTTCACCCAACGCTACGTTTTCTTGATGAAGCGCTCATTGCGCGATGAAGAAGTGGTTCTTGGAGACGAAGCCGGAATCATCACCTTGCTCCTTGAAAAGTGGGTTTGACGACGAGTTTTGCCTATCCATCATAACCAAGTGGGGTGAGTAGGAAAATGAGAGAACAATACCAAAGTTACCTTCTCCGAGGATTGAGGATGTAACAAGTGTCACTCAATGTAATGTCACAATAGGAGAATTGGAACCGGGTTTGTTTCTCACACCTACAAATAAGAGGCTTATGGAGTGGCTCGGTTAGGATGGAGGCAAAATTTCAAAATGTTAGTCAATATATCGATAAAGTTGAGAAGATTCACAAATGGCAAGTAATACAAATAGATCAACCTTCAAACATAACACGAGGAACACACACACATAAGATAAATGGGATCCGCACAACCAAGGGGTGAGCTCGCAGATATCGAACCACGGGAAAAGCTCTTGTTGTACGGATACTAGAGAGACGATAGCTCGATTACACTAATGGGCTAGATAGGCTAGTGCACTAACCTAAAAGAGAAACTGCTCGTCTCACTATCCCAAGTATGCTTATGTATGTGATGACCAAGATAATGTATGTATGCTAGGAGGCTCGATGCTAATGCTTATAAGCTTTTCCGTCTTTTTTTTACTATGCCATGATGCTTGATATACGAGACACAAAACGAGGTAACAAGTAGTATATGCACGGGAGGGATGGAAACACTAATGGTGCACTAAGGCGTGGCCCGGCAATACTCAACAAGCTAGTCTCAATGGGTAAGCTACGCAAAAGGGCTCGAAGCTATCAAGTTAATGGCAAGGGAGCACAAAGGCGTCGTCGAGGTTACCGTCCTTGCTTACGGTAGTAATGAAGATGATGTTGACACAACCGATGTGTTGTCTGAGTCGATGATTGGTGGCGATGATGATGACGCCAACTCGCGCCGAAGTAGCCAAAACACCTTAGGACACGAGAGAAACCGCGACCCAAACTCAGACAAACACGTGGAATGGTGCGCAAGAACAAAAGGGGTGGTGGGGAAACAAAATGAAGCAAAACAGAAAATGGCCGAAAGTCCCTGGATAGTCCGTGCGCACGGGGTAAGTGAGGCCCGTGTGCACGGGGTCCCGTGTGCACGGGGTCCCGATGGCCCGTGTGCACGGGGTCCTCTGTGAGCGGACGAACTGCTCCGAACCCGTGGTAATTTCCATGTTTTTGGCCAAATTCGAAAGATGGAAGGGTTGGGACGAAGATAGTGGGGTAGATCCACTTGCCAAACACCAAATTCGTGGATCAAAACAAGAAAATCTCACAAGATCAAACAAATTGCAAGAAAAATTTTGGGGCTATTTTTGGTGGGGATTTTCGGATTAGGACAAAAACAACAAAATCAAGCTAGAAAGTGGAAGGTAAGGACACCAAGATGTGAATAAACGTGGCTCTGATACCAAAATGATGTAGGGTCAAACCCTAGAGGGGATCTTTTCACACTTGGAGGGGGAAAAGGAGGAAAAACACTCAAGAACACAAGGAGCAAAACTCTCAAACAAACCCAAATATCACATCCACTAGAGTAGCATACATGATATCCACAAGATTACAAGATCAATCCAAGGATAATAGCACTAGGGTAAAGTTCTTCTCACTAGGTGAGGTCTTGCATCCAAAGAGGATCTTCTCCAAGAGGAGGGCTTGATCTCCAAGAGGAGATTCTCCAAGTGGAGGTCTAGATCTCCTAAAGGAGGAAGATGAGGAAATCCCTCTTGTGTGTTCTAAATACTTTGCTGCCCCTAAACATGGTCCTAGGAACGAATTATATAGCCTTTGGGCTGAAGGGGATGAAGAGGAGGCCAAAGACGCGATCTCAGCCGGCCATCCTGGGAGGCCCGTGCGCACGGGGTAAGTTGGGCCCGTGCGCACGGGGGTCCCGTGGGCACGGTACGCTCCTGTGTGCATGGGGTGCTCCAGCGCCAACTCCATGGGTAGTCCGTGGGCACGGGGTTTCGGGAGCCCGTGCGCACGGGGTCACCTGGGACTTTCGGTATTGCTGCTGTTGCCCTCCGTCTTGGTTCGCAAGGCCTTGGGGTGGTCCTCCTTCTCGTTGGTGATGCTCCTGAGCTTCTTGGTGATGTTCCTCTCCATACCTAAGGAGGCATAGCGTATTTTGGTGAGGTAGAAACCATGTTCCATTCGTGTCCATATGCAAGTCAAGTAGGAAGGAGTTCACCTTGGTTTCCAACGCACGTGCTCTAGCTCTTGTCATGGGTCCTCGTGGGGTTGGATGTGTCAGTGTAGAGTCCATGGGGATGATGGAAGGATGCTTCGCATCATCAAGCCTTTCTCAGGAGTCACTGACGGCTCCACCACCCCGATAGGGCAGGTTCGCCTCCCTGTCACCTTCGGGCAACACAAGAACTACCGCACCGAGCTCATCGACTTCGACGTTGCCCACATTCGCCTGCCATACAATGCCATCCTCGGGTATCCAGCCCTGGCCAAGTTCATGGCGGTGACTCACCATGGCTACCATGTCCTCAAGATGCCGGGAAGCGGCGGAGTCATCACAGTCCCCTGCGAAGAGAAAGATGCTGTGTGCTCTCTCGAGCGTGCCTTCCAAGCTGCATCAGTCGAGGACCCAGACAGCAAGGGGGGGAACCCTCTCGAGGCAGTTCCCAAGAAGAAGAAGACATCACCCATCTCAAGGCCTCACGAGGCAGGCATCTCCGAAGGCACCACGCCAGGATCTGCGCCCGTCCAAGGGGCGCCTCCCTCCGTCGCATAGGAAGGCGCACCCGGCGCCCTCCTCGGGCAAGGCTCGGCGGCTCCCTCCTGGAGGGCCTCAGACTTTGCCAAGATCACGAGGGAGGCACTCGGGCACCACTTGGAGGCGTGCTTCGCGGCACGTTTCGACAAGAAGGCATGAGGCAAGGAGGGCCCAACCCTCAGGAGTTCATCACCAAGGTCATTTAGGAGCTGCAGGAATCAAGAGTCATGCGTGGCGGTCGCCGCCCACCTGGCGTAGCCCCCCATCCACGCGAGGATGGCGGGCTGCGCGTCTGCATCGACTACCCAGGGCTCAACCGAGCCGCGTCTCAGGAGCGTTTCCGGCCTTAGCGCGTGGGACGCTGCGAGGGTCCACCACACAGCTATGTTTGCATGCCTTTCGGCCTGCCGAACACGGCTGCTGCTCACCAGCGCCTAATGCGTAGCATTCTGGAGGCTCGGGAGGCCAGGCACCACTCGGTCCTGGTGGAGATGGAGATGGTCCTCGAGGAGCCGCTCGGACCCCCAGAGCCTCCCGAGGCTCAGGGCTCTGATGGCTCGTGAGGATCGGCTTCTTCACCATGCATCGTCAGCTACCTCAACACCAGCTCTACAATGGTATCAGGTGACGTCTTTCGAGTTGCATTTCAGCTGGGAGCGCCCTTAGGGCTGCATTATTTCCAGGTCGCGTGGGTCTGTCCCCGCGGCATGTATCCATTTTGCTTACGTCTTTAGTTCACTTTGCTGGGGGCGCCCCTTGGGCTACATCATCCCCAAGCCGCTCGGGCCTGACCCAGCGGCATGTATCCTTCCTGCACCTATCTAAGATGATTTGCTCTTCATGCTTAACTCGCTTGTGATAATCGCATGCTCGATTGACACCTGCCTTGGAGCCTCTCTCACTGGCACGACGCTTGTGCATGGGTCCGTCCCTGCAACACCGATAAATCTGAGCGGTCGAGCTCTGGCCCGCGGCAGCCCCGCAAGCGTCACCTCACCAGGCCCTCAGTGCCCTCACCACTCTCTCGGAGCGACCAATGGCTAGCCGGCAATCGTAATGGCAACCCTTGCTTCTCTCGTGTTGCTTTACAGGGTCTACCTGAGGAATAATGTGGGGGCGTCGCGAGATCTCTCTCTCCCTTACCCGTACGAGTTGCTCGCGCGTTAAAAAGGGGGCTCCTAAGCATCGCGACTCAGGAGCTCTTACTGGCTCTCCAGCCCTCACCCCTGGCCCTGTCCACGGCATCGCGACCTGGCATACCAGCGGCGGCTGAGCTTGCTCGAGGGCCGGGATCTGAGGACGTAGAGAACTAAGGAGAATGCTGGGAAGGGAGGAGAAGCTCGTGAAGGTCTAACCCGGCTGCATCCCAGCTGCCGACATGCAAGTCTGGCATCTCGCAAAGTGACGGCTGCATGCTTTCGAGATAAGTCCCGCTCCTAGAATGTCTAATCGATGTGGCGCCAAACCTCCACCTAATGCGGCTTTGTGACGGCAACGTTGCCTTCCTTTCTCAACTTTCGGCGGCTACTTGAGCGTTAAAGGGGACCTCCTGAGCATCGCGCCTCAGGGGCTCTTACTGGACCTCGGGCCGCTCACCTCCTGGCCTTGACCATGGCACCGCGACCTGGCATACCAGCGACGGCTGAAGCCTTCCTGGGGACCGGGACCTGTCAGCGTAGAGCACCAGGTCGTCGTGAGGTTAGAAAGGGGGAACCAAGCCGGAACAGGACAAGCATTTGCATCACCTCTTAATAAGGATAAAACCAACAAAAGACACTGCCGACACTTTACATGCCCCCACGGGGTATTTCCTTGATTCCTCGCAGGGAACAAAAGGTGCTAATCCTAAGGAGCCCTAGCTAAACGCGCCTCCATGACGACGCCATCATCAACAGTGGGCCACGAGGGGCTGGCACCAACCCCATCCAGATCAGCCGCGCCGGCGGCCTAATGCAGCTGCCTTGCTCCGAGCGCGACTCGAGCTCGGGGGCTCGTAGCTGTCGTCACTCGTCTCCGGAGTCACGAGAAGCTCTGGAGAGTCGCTGGACTCCCCAGCATCTCCGCTGCTGCCATTGGAGCCGCTGGGAAGTGGGTGGTAGGCCTGGCCCTTGCCACATCGACGTCCTGGCTGCATCCACTGGGGTAGCACTCCAGTCGGCGTCCTTCTGCGTCAAAGACCTTGAAGAGCATCAGGGAGGCGCCATCATATTCGAAATGAATCACGAAGGCACCTCCTATTCGGCAGAACCGGGCGATCTCGCCCCAGCCCCGGGTCATGTAGACCTTGCCCGGAGCGACGACTTCAACCTCCGCTCCGGTAGCCGGGGTACCACAGTCGGCGTGCTGTAGCCAGAGCTCGAGAGCCCCCCTCAGTGGCATCTCGAAGGCGAAGAAGGGAGGAAAGCGGATCCAGAAGCTCAAAGGCATGGCGGCGTGGAGTACGAGCTCGCGAGGGGAGTCCGTGGCATGGTGTAACATCCCAAATTGTTAATTTCGAATGTTATACATAGATCATCCATGCATATCATATTTTATTTTGCTTCCGTTCCAAAATCCTCAAAATCCTAAGCAACTCAAGGACCCTCAGAGAGAGTTGGGGATTTCCCAGGTTTCATATTTGATTCCTATCAAATAGTGAAACGAGGATTTTATTTCAATTATTTTTCTCTCCAAAAAAATTATTTCTTATAAAAATATATGAGAGGAGATAATATGACTTCTCCAAAACAACTGAAATATTTGAGGAAAAATGTTAAAATCATTGGTTAGATTTTACTTGAGTTTTTTTGGATTTTATTTGCATTAGAAAAATATGCACGTTTTCAAAATTGCATTTTAGGGCCAAGAAAATTTCATCTCGTTCTGAATATTTTATTTAGACGGTGAAAATTTGTTTTGGCATTTTTTGATTTTTATTTTATTTTATAGGATTTATTTTTCTGTCGGCGAAATTATTTAAAAAAAACTTCCCCGCGCCCGACTGGGCCAAAGGCCCAGCCGAGCAGGCTGGCCCAGCCGCCGCCGCCGCCTCCCGCGCGCGCGCCCGTCTCCGCCGCCGCCTTGGCCCCCTACTCCAAGCCTTCCACTGTTATCGCATTAGATGGCCTTAAGCCATATTATTGTAATAAGTTCTCTTTTGAGACATTTGATGTAATAAGTGTGTGATTGCTACTCAGTTATAAAACCTTCGAGTATTGTGCGTGTCAGCATTACTGATCCAGGGATGACACTGAGGCACAGAGACTTGACCGTTTGAAGTCGGATCGCTACAAGATGGTATCAGAGCACACGTTGAGTGTAGGACACGACCACTAAGATAAACCATAGGTCACTCTTCTCTACTCATTTCTGACTCATCTCCCTTTTCCACTCATTAGGATGACGGAGAAGAAGAACAAGTTCGCGCAACCGGATGAGGATACACCTTTTGGACACCACTTGAAGGAAGTCACTAGGTACTTGAACATTGGAATACCTAGTTTCACCGGGACGTACAACGCCACCTTACCAGAAGAAGAGCGCTGAATGATTCAAGTACAAGTTCCAGGAAGAACGTTCTCGCCAACTTCTAAACCCATAGAATTTTCTTTCGAAGCACCAACCTGGAGTCTAGGCAAGAGCATGGCAGCCCACATTACCATGGGACGCGTTGGAGAAGTTTACAACAGGGAGCTTAAACACACTACCTATCAGATATGTGGGCGCCGAGATGAGCAATGGGAGATGATCAGCACCAGGAAGGATAGATCTGTCACAGCTTTTATCTAGGAGCTGTACTAGCACATTCGACGCCAGGAGAACCAGATGTGCACCGACATGATGGAATTGAAGAAGGCAAAGACTAGGATCATCGAGCGGAAGAAGAACTCAAGTTCACACGCGATGGATATGAGGAGGAAATCAAGACACTACTGGAGAAGAACGACGACCTGGTTAATAAGATCGGGATATTCATGGGAGGACCAGCCCCGGGAGACGAAGACGACGACCCCACCTGCCCAGAGCACTACATCATCATTGACGACACTGATTCTGATCCGAGTGATGATGACTATGAAGACGAAGCTGGAGCAGACATCATGGAATCTTCCACCGATCAAAATTTCTAGATGACCACCATGCCATATTAGAATTTTTCCCATGTACCAAGTAGTAGTTGAGCACTTTTGCGATAGTTTTAGACCGACGTATGCCCTTGCTTGATTGATTGAATGAAATGATTGTGTTTGGGTCATGTGCGTATGGGTAGTGCTTCCCCACTAGACCTTTTCTCTATTCTAATTCTCTTCCATCTAAACCCCCCTCAGATGCCTCCGAGACGTGACACCGGTTTTGCCTTCCCACCGGAGCTCACCCAGTTGATCCAGCAGCAGAATGCTTTGATGCAATTACTAGTTCAGAACCAGGGCAACAACAACAATAACAACAACCACAACAACCCGCCACCAGTGGACAAACTAGCCCGTTTTCTAAGGTTACAGCCGCCGGTGTTCTCCAGTAGCACCGAGCCAATAGTTGCAGATGATTGGCTACGCCGTATCGGAAGAGAGTTAACCACCGCAGGGTGCACAGATGCGGAGAAGGTGCGCTTTGCCGCACACCAACTGGATGGACCCGCAGCAGCATGGTGGGAGAATTTCACCACCACCTACCCTGTCGACACGGTCACATGGGTTCAGTTTCAGCAGGCCTTTCGTATTGCCCATGTTTCCACTGGAGCTATGCAGATGAAGAAGCGGGAGTTTCGCAACTTACGCCAGGGGAACTGTACGGTTGGCCAGTACGTGGATGATTTTAGCAAATTAAAATGCTATGCCCCTGATGATGTGGCCATGAATGCCGCAAAGCAGGAGCAGTTTATGGAA
Source organism: Triticum dicoccoides (assembly GCF_002162155.2). Lineage (NCBI taxonomy): Eukaryota > Viridiplantae > Streptophyta > Magnoliopsida > Poales > Poaceae > Triticum > Triticum dicoccoides. The sequence continues at coordinate 321,169,414 of NC_041381.1, read as the reverse complement.
GGGTTGACTGATGAGATGAGCATGCAGTTGATGGTGGCAACCTTCAAAAGCTACAAGGAGTTGGTAGATGAAGCTCTTATGATTGAAGGGAAGCAGCAGCAGATTGAGAGCCATAAGAGGAAGTATGGACAAGGGAAGTATAATTCAGGAGCTCAGCAGAAGCCTCACTTAACCCCGAATTCGGGAGGACTCGTTCATAACCACGGTGGTCATAACCACCCTGGAGGAGGATAGCATAATCACAATGGCGCTAAGAACGGAAATGGGAACGGAGCTAACAATAATCGCTCCAATCCAGCCACACCCGCCAAGAGAGACCTAAGTCAAGTTTACTTGTTATAAGTGCGGGAAGACAGGGCACTATGCCAATGATTGTCCTGGAGGAAGGAATGGAAACGGAAACGGGAGCGCTGGAAAGAAGCCTAACCCATTCAACAAAGGACAAGTGAACCACGTTAATGTGGAGGAGGTTGAAGAACAGCCGGACGCAGTAATATGTAAGTTTTTAGTTAAGTCATTTACCGCTCTTATTCTTTTTGATACTAGTGCATCGCATTCATACATATCAAGGGGATTAGTGGATAAGTTTAACCTACCAACCCAAACCCTGAGGACCCCTCTTTTAGTGAGCTCGCCTGGAGCAGAGTATATGGCTAGCGGATGGTGCAACCAGATACCCCTAACCATTGGGACGCATGTTTTTCCGTCTGACCTAATTATCTTGGAGTCACAAGGACTGGATGTGATATTAGGTATGGACTGGATGTCAAGGTATGGAGGAAGTATTGACTGTGTTAGTAAGTCAATTTATCTCACCACCCCGGAGGGAAAAAGGATTAAGTACGTATCTAGGCATGTTCCTAGGAGGACCCAAGTGAATGCTCTCACGGGAGTTGTTCAGGAGGAAGTGCCTGTAGTAAAGGATTATCCGGATGTTTTCCCAGAAGAGTTACCCAGCATGCCACTGGATAGAGACATTGAGTTTTTGATAGAGCTATTGCCAAGTACAGGGCCCATATCCAAGAGACCCTATCGGATGCCCGCAAATGATCTAGAGGAAATTAAGAAGCAGATCAAGGAGTTGTTGGAGAAAGGTTATATTCAAAGGAGTTCATCACCTTGGGGAGCTCCAGTACTTTTGGTGGAAAAGAAGGATAAAATCCCTAAGGATGGTTGTTGATTATCGAGCCTTGAATGAAGTAACCATTAAGAACAAGTATCCACTACCAATGATCAATGGTCTGTTTGATCAGCTGCAAGGAGCTAAGGTGTTTTCGAAGATTGATATGCGGTCAGGATACCATCAGTTGAAGATCCGAGAGAAGTATATACCAAAAAATAGTGTTTACTACGCGGTATGGATTATACGAGTATACGGTCATGTCGTTTGGACTGACAAACGCCCCTGCCTATTTCATGAGTATGATGAACAAGGTGTTCATGGAGTATTTGGACAAGTTTGTTGTAGTGTTTACCGATGATATTATGGTATACTCAAAGAATGAAGAGGAGCACAAGGAGCATTTGCGATTAGTTCTCAAGAAACTCTTGGAACACCAGTTATACGCCAAGTTCAGCAAGTGCGAATTTTGGTTGAAGGAGGTTGGATTTCTTGGGCATGTTATATCAGGAGAAGGTATAGCAGTGGACCCCAGAAAGGTTCAGTCAGTCACTGAATGGTTGGCACCCACTTCAGTTGGCGAGATCCGCAGTTTCCTTGGACCCGCGGGATATTATCGGAGATTCATTGAGAATTTTTCCAAGCTGGCGAAACCAATGACTGAACTATTGAAGAAGGACAATAAGTTTATATGGACGGAAGATTGCGAGACAAGTTTCCAGGAGTTGAAGAAACGCTTGACTACAGCCCAGTACTGACGTTGCCAGATTTACATAAGGAGTTTCAAGTATATTGCGACGCCTCATGATTGGGACTGGGATGTGTGCTTATGCAGGATGGAAAAGTTGTTTCGTATGCCTCACGACAACTGAAGCCCCACAAGTTGAACTATGCCACCCATGATTTGGAGTTGGTAGCAGTAGTGCATGCATTAAAGACTTGGAGACATTATCTCATTGGAAACCGTTGTGATGTGTACACGGATCATAAGAGTTTGAAATATATCTTCACCCAAAAGGAGGTGAACCTTTGGCAGAGAAGATGGTTCGAACTTATAAAGGACTACGATATGAAGCTACACTATCATCCAGGGAAGGCCAATGTTGTAGCAGACGCTTTAAGTCGGAAGAGTTATGCTAACATACTTGAAAGTAGGGGATTGCCAAAGAAGTTAGCTGAGGATATCATGGAACTTCGATTGGAGATGGTTCCACGAGGTTTCATTGCAACAATGGAGGTCTAGTCAACCTTGTTAAACAAAATTCGAGAAGCTCAGAAGGAGGACAAAGAGACTGCGGAAATAAAGGAGAAGATGAGCGAAGGAAAGGCCAAAGGTTTTCGCGAGGATGAGCACGATACCTTATGGTTTGAGGACCGAGTTTATGTGCCCAATAACCCAGAGATCAGGAAGTTAATACTTCAGGAGGCTCATGACTCACCATACTCCATACACCCCGGAAACACCAAGATGTACTTGGATTTAAAGGAACGTTTCTGGTGGACTGGTATGAAAAAGGATATCGCTGAGTATGTAGCCGTACGTGACGTTTGTCAAAGAGTGAAGGCAGAGAATTAGAAGCCAGTAGGATTATTGCAACCAATGCCGATACCCAAATGAAAGTGGGATAAACTTGGCATGGACTTTATCACCGGACTACCCAGGACCAAGGCAGGATATGACTCAATATGGGTAGTAGTGGATCGCTTGACCAAAGTGGCACATTTTATTCCAGTGAAAACTACTTATACAAGTGCAAAGTTGGCCAAAATATATATGTGTAGGATCGTATGTTTGCATGGAGTTCCGAGGAGCATCGTATCAGATAGAGGGACGCAGTTTACTTCAAAGTTTTGGCATCAGTTACACCAAACTTTGGGTACGAGATTGGAGTTCTGTACAGCTTTCCACCTGCAGACAGATGGACAGACCGAGAGAGTCAACCAGATACTGGAAGATATGTTGAGAGCTTGTGCGCTAGACTATGGATCTAGTTGGGATGACAATTTTCCCTACGCTGAATTCTCATACAACAATAGCTACCAAGCCAGTTTGAAGATGGCACCGTTCGAAGCTTTGTATGGACGTAGGTGCAAACACCATTGATGTGGGATGAGGTAGGAGACCGACAGTTGTTTGGACCAGACTTGATCAAAGAGTCTGAGGAGAAGGTTAAGTTGATTTGGGATAGACTGAAGATAGCTCAGTCCAGGCAGAAAAGTTATGCAGATTCGAAACGCAAGGAGGTTACCTATGAAATCAAAGACAGAGCATATCTGCGAGTATCACCCTTGCGAGGGGTGAAACAATTTGGAGTTAAGGAAAAATTAGCCCCGAGGTTTGTAGGGCCATATCGTGTTTTGGAAAGGATGGGAGAAGTTGCCTACAAGCTGGAATTACCTGAGGGATTGTCAGGAGTTCACGATGTGTTCCTCGTCTCACAGCTGAAAAATTGTCATGCTGAGATGGCCGATATACCGTTAAGAGATACCGTACCCTTGAAGGCAATTCAGATGGACAATGATTTGACGTATGAGGAGAAACCAGTGAAGATTCTTGAGTTTGCCAGCCGAGTCACTCGCAATAAGGTTATCAAATTTTGCAAAGTTCAGTGGAGCCACCATACCGAGGATGAAGCCACCTGGGAACGAGAGGATGATCTTCGCAAGGACCACCCACACCTATTTTCTGACCAACCTGAATCTCGAGGACGAGATTCATCTTAAGGGGGGTAGGTTTGTAACAACCCAAATTTTTAATTTGGAATGTTATACATAAATCATCCATGCATATCATATTTTATTGTGTTTCCATTCCGAAATCCTGAAAATCCTAAGCAACTCAAGGAACCTCGGAGAGAGTTGGGGATTTCCCGGGTTTCATATTTGATTCCTATCAAATAGTGAAACGAGGATTTTGATTTTAATTATTTTTCTCTCCAAAAAAAATATTTCTTATAAAAATATATGAGAGGAGATAATATGACTTCTTCAAAACAACTGAAATATTGGAGGAAAAATGTTAAAATCATTGGTTAGATTTTAGTTGAGTTTTTCTGGATTTTATTTGCATTAGAAAAATATGCACGTTTTCAAAATAGCATTTTAGGGCCAAGAAAATGTTCATCTTGTTCTAAATATTTTATTTAGACGGTGAAAATTTGTTTTGGCATTTTTAGGTTTTTATTTTATTTTAGAGGATTTATTTTTCTGCCGGTGAAATTATTTAAAAAAAAAGAAACTTCCCTGCGGCCGACTAGGCCTAAGGCCCAGCCGAGCAGGCCGGCCCAGCCGCCGCCGCCGCCTCCCACGCACGCGCCCGTCTCCGCCGCCACCTTGGCCCCTACTCCAAGCCTTCCGCTGTTATCGCATTAGATGGCCTTAAGCCATATTATTGTAATAAGTTCTCTTTTGAGACATTCGATGTAATAAGTGTGTGATTGCTACTCTGTTATAAAACCTTCGAGTACTGTGCGTGTCAGCATTACTGATCCAGGGATGACACTGAGGCCCAGAGACTTGACCGTTTGAGGTCGGGTCGCTACACATGGACTCCAGGAGCAATGGCGCGCACCGCCATCGCTCGTCGTCGCCGACGGTGCGGTCGGCGCCGCTCGGCGTCTCCTTCTCTAAGGTCCTCAGCCCGGGCTTACAGAGGTAGTGGAAACCCAAGAGGTGGCCGCTCGTACCAGGGTCTCGACGTCTCGGCCAGGCAACCTCGCCGCGGCGGCCGGGGATCGGCCGTTTCTTCAGCGGGAGCAGGTCGGGCCCCTCTCGGGGGGGCCTTTCCTTTCTCCTTGGCTGAGAACTGACGGATTGGTGCCATTGGCGACAAGATGGAGAAGGAGCAGGGAAGAAGGAGCGAGCGGAGCGAGAAGAGATGGGCTGCGGGGGCTCACGCCTCTCCCTACTTATAGTCTAGAGGAGGCCAACTGTCGGCCTCCACGATTGCAGGTAATCATGACCCTTTTTGCATGCAGTAGGGACTCGTCAAATCAGGTAGTTGCCGAGGCAGCGTGGGGAAGCGGAGACACCCACGTCCAATCAACCGCCACGCAGCGACCAAGGCCGCAGGCTGTTGGGGCCCGTGGCGCTCTGCACTTGCCCTTTCGCTTCGCTGCTAAGCCAAGTCCGAGCGTGCCTTGGGCCTGGGGGCTACTGTCGGCGTTCTGGGAATGGGGGTCCCTAGACTTGCCTGCCTGCGGCCTGCGACGTGGCTCAAGTAGAGGCCCAGTACGGCCCGTCTACATCAACCCAAGTTCAAGACCCTCGCAAGGAGCCAAGCCTCGCGGGGCGGACGACGCAAGGCTTCCTCAGGGACGGCCTCACCAGGCAGGCTCGCGAGGAGGCGGAGAGATCAAGGCAGGGGTACCTCGCGAGGTGCTCATGACGCAAGTCATGACGATCAAGGCCAGGCGGTCTCCAGGCGGGCGCCGGCCTACGCAGTGTCCTCGTTTCCTCTTTGGGGCAAAGCGGGCAACCACAGGCGCGGAGTACCGAGGCATCAAGCAAAGATTACCATTTCGGTGCAACGAGACCAAGACCAGCAGAGCGACAGGACGGAGGTCACCGTGGAGCCCAAGACGGCGTCATCGCCAGTGCCTTTCGCAGTCGAACACCAACTTTAGTCAGGATAACTTGTACTGGTTGTTCCCCTTCCAAATGGTCGTTGTTGGCTCCCTTCCCGCTCAATATTTGGGAAGAGGATCAGGGCCTCTATATATAGGGCTAGTCACCATAGTAGAGGGGATCATCTCATCCAGAGATGATCAAATCCTTAAGCAAAACACCGCACCAGCTCAAGAACACCTCTCATGAGGCTGTTCTTCCTTTGTACTGTTCATCATCAGCCCCTGAGGAAATCCACCACACCACAAACTAGAGTGGGGTATTACACCACAACGGTGGCCCGAACTAGTATAAACCTTGTGTCCCTTGTGTAGCTTAGATTCACGGTGAGGCGTTGGGACGTGGATCGATAGGGGGAAGATCTTCGCGCGCACCCCAGAGTTTGAACCTTAAGGGTTTTGCCGGAACCTGATATCCAACAGTTCTTGACCGTTGTTCAGTGCTCCACTCCGAGATTACTTTGGTACCTCCCTGGTATGCTTATAGCAAGCCATACATCAGGTCTGGTACACAGCAGTGCATACATAATAGAATCTATGGCTGAAGCATAGGTAATGACTTTCATTTTCTCTCTATCTTCTGCGGTGGTCGGGCTTTGAGTCTGACTCAACTTCACACCTTGTAACACAGGCAAGAACCCTTTCTTTGACTGATCCATTTTGAATTTCTTCAAAACTTTATCATGGTATGTGCTTTGTGAATGTCCAATTAAGCGTTTTGATCTATCTCTATAGATCTTGATGCCCAATATATAAGCAGCTTCACCAAGGTCTTTGATTGAAAAACTTTTATTCAAGTATCCTTTTATGCTACCCAGAAATTCTATATCATTTCCAATCAACAATATATCGTCCACATATAATACAAGAAATGCTACAGAGCTCCCACTCACCTTCTTGAAAATACAGGCTTCTCCAAAAGTCTGTATAAAACCATATGCTTTGATCACACTATCAAAGCATTTATTCCAACTCCGAGAGGCTTGCACCAGTCCATAAATGGATCACTAGAGCTTCCACACTTTGTTAGCACCCTTTGGATCGACAAAACCTTCTGGTTGCATCATATACAATGCTTCTTCCGTAAATCCATTCAGGAATGCAGTTTTGACATCCATTTGCCAAATTTCATAATCATAAAATGCAGCAATTGCTAACATGATTCAGACCGACTTAAGCATCGCTACGGGTGAGAAAGTCTCATCGTAGTCAACTCCTTCAACTTGTCGAAAACCTTTCGCAACAATTCGAGCTTTGTAAACAATAACATTAATTACCATTTACGTTGGTCTTCTTCTTAAAGATCCATTTATTTTCTAAGGCTTGCCGATCATCGGGCAAGTCCACCAAAGTCTACACTTTGTTCTCATACATGGATCCCATCTCAGATTTCATGGCCTCAAGCCATTTCGCAGAATCTGGGTTCATCATCGCTTCCTCATAGTTTGTAGGTTCATCATGGTCTAGTAACATGACTTAGAACACGATTACCGTACCACTCTTGTGCGGATCTTACTTTGGAGGACCTACGAGGTTAGGTAGTAAATTGATCTAAAGCTTCATGATCATCATCATTAGATTCCTCACTAATTGGTGTAGGAATCACGGGAACTGATTTCTACAATGAACTACTTTCCAATAAGGGAGAAGGTACAGTTACCTCATCAAGTTCTACTTTCCTCCCACTCACTTCTTTCGAGAGAAACTCCTTCTCTAGAAAGGATCCATTCTTAGCAACAAAGATTTTTCCTTCGGATCTGTGATAGAAGATGTACCCAACAATTTCCTTTGGGTATCCTATGAAGACACACTTCTCTGATTTGGGTTCGAGCTTATCAGGTTGAAGCTTTTTCACATAAGCATCGCAGCCCCAAACATTAAAAAACGACAACTTTGGTTTCTTGCCAAACCACAGTTCATAAGGCGTCGTCTGAACGGATTTTGATGGTGCCCTATTTAAAGTGAATGCAGCCGTCTCTAAAGCATAACCCCAAAATGATAGTGTTAATCAGTAAGAGACATCATAGATCGCACCATATCTAATAAAGTACGGTTACAACGTTCAGACACACTATTTCGCTGTGGTGTTCCAGGTGGCGTTAATTGTGAAACTATCCCATGTTGTTACAAATGAAGACCAAACTCGTAACTCAAATATTCTCCTCCACGATCATATCGTAGAAACTTTATTTTCTTGTTACAATGATTTTCTACTTCACTTTGAAATTCTTTGAAATTTTCAAATGTTTCAGACTTATGCTTCATTAAGTAGATATAACCATATCTGCCCAAATCATCTGTGAAGGTAAGAAAATAACGATACCCACCACGAGCATCAATACTCATTGGACCGCATACATCAGTATGTATTATTTCCAACAAGTCAGTAGCTCGTTCCATTGTTTCGGAGAATGGAGTTTCAGTCATCTTGCCCATAAGGCACAGTTCACAAGCACCAAGTGATTCATAAGCAAGTGATTAAAAAGTCCATCAGCATGGAGTTTCTTCATGCGCTTTATACCGATATGACCCAAACGGTAGTGCCACAAATAAGTTGCACTATCATTATTAAACTTCAATCTTTTTGCTTCAACACTATGAATATGTGTATCACTACTATCGAGATTCAACAAAAATATACCACTCAGCAGGGGTGCATGACAATAAAAGATATTACTTTTATAAATAGAACAACCATTATTCTTTGATTTAAAAGAATAACCGTCTCACATTAAACAAGATCCAGATATAATGTTCATGCTCAATACTGGCACCTAATAACAATTATTCAGGTCTAAAACTAATCTCGATGGTAGATGTAGAGGTAGCGTGCCGACCGCGATCACATCGACTTTGGAACCATTTCCCACGCACATCGTCACCTCGTCCTTAGCCAATCTTCGCTTAATACATAGCCCCTGTTTCGAGTTGAAAATATGAGCAACAGAACCAATATCAAATACCAGGCGCTATTGCGAGCATTAGTTAAGTACACATCAATAACATGTATATTAAATATACCTTTCAGTTTGCTATCCTTCTTATCCGCCAAATACTTGGGGCAGTTCCGCATCTAGTGACCAGTCCCTTTATAGTAGAAGCACTCAGTCTCAGGCTTAGGTCCAAACTTGGGTTTCTTCTCTTGAGCATCAATCTTTTTGCCATTCTTCTTGAAGTTCCCTTTCTTCCCTTTGCCTTTTTTTTGAAACTAGTGGTCTTATTGACCATCAACACTTCATGCCCCTTTTGGATTTCTACCTCCGCGGCTTTAGCATCACGAAGAGCTCGGGAATTGTCTTGTTCATCCCTTGCATATTATAGTTCATCACGAAGCCTTTATAGCTTGGTGGCAGTGATTGAAGAACTCTGTCAATGACACAATCAACTGGAAGATCAACTCCCAGCTGAGTCAAGTGATTATGATACCCAGACATTTTGAGTATGTGTTCACTGACAGAACTATTCTCCTCTATTTCGCAGCTGTAGAACTTGTTGGAGACTTCATATCTCTCAACTCGGGAATTTGCTTGAAATATCAACTTCAATTCTTGGAACATCTCATATGCTCCATGACGTTCAAAACGTCTTTGAAGTCACGATTCTAAGCCGTAAAGCATGGCACACTGAACTATCGAGTACTCATCAGCTTTGCTCTGCCATACGTTCTTAACGTCATCAGTAGCATCTACAGCAGGCCTGGAACCTAGCGGTGCTTCCAGGACGTAATTCTTCTGTGCAGCAATGAGGATAATCCTCAAGTTATGGACCCAGCCATCATCTTTCAACTTAGATTTCTCTAGGAACGCATTAAAATTCAAAGGAATAGTAGCACGAGCCATTGATCTACAACAACATAGACATGCAAAATACTATCACGTACTAAGTTCATGATAAATTAAAGTTATATTAATCATATTACTTAAGAACTCGCACTTAGATAGACATCCCTCTAATCATCTAAGTGATCACGTGGTCCAAATCAACTAAACCATGTCCGATCATCACGTGAGATGGAGTAGTTTTCAATGGTGAACATCACTATGTTGATCATATCTACTATAAGATTCATGCTCGACCTTTTGATCTCAGTGTTCTGAGGCCATATCTGCATATGCTAGGCTCGTCAAGTTTAACCCGAGTATTCTGCGTTTGCAAAACTGGCTTGCACCCGTTGTACGTGAAAGTAGAGCTTATCACACCCGATCATCACGTTGTATCTCGGCACGACGAACTGTAGCAACGGTGCATCAGGGAGAACACTTGTACCTTGAAATTTAGTAAGGGATCATCTTATAATGATACCGACATTCTAAGCAAAATAAGATGCATAAAGGATAAATATCACATGCAATCAAAATATGTGACATGATATGGCCATTATCATCTTGTGCTTATGATCTCCATCACCGAGGAATCGTCATGATCTCCAACGTCACCAGAGCGACACTTTGATCTCCATCGTAGCATTGTTGTCATCTCGCCACCTATTGTTACTATGACTACCGCTACCGCTTAGTGATAAAGTAAAACAATTACATGACGATTGCATTGCATACAATAAAGCGACAACCATATGGCTCCTGCCAGTTGCTGATAACTTTGTTACAAAACATGATCATCTCATACAACAATTTACATCACCTCATGTTTGACCATATCACATCACAGCAAGCCCTGCAAAAACAAGTTAGACGTCCTCTACTTTGTTGTTGCAAGTTTTACGTGGCTGCTACGGGCTTCTAGAAGGAGCCGTTCTTACCTACGCATCAAAACCACAATGATTTTTGGTCAAAAGTGCTATTTTAACCTTCAACAAGGACCGGACATAGCCACACTCGATTCAACTAAAGTTTGAGAAAAAGACACTCACCAGCCACCTATGCCCAAAGCACCTCTGTAGAACCAGTCTCGCGTAAGCGTATGCGTAATGTTGGTCTGATCCGCTTCATCCAATAATACCGCCAAATCAAAGTATGACATGCTGGTAAGCAGTATGACTATTATCGCCCACAACTCGTTGTGTTCTACTCATGCATATAACATCTACGTATAGACCTGGCTCGGATGCCACTGTTGGGTAACGCGGTAATTTCAAAAAAATTCCTATGATCAGCAAGATCTATCTAGGTGATTCATAGTGTCCACGTACCCTCGCTGACCGAAAGCGGAAGCGTTTAGTTAACGTGGTTGATGTAGTCGAATGTCTTTGCGATCCAACCGATCCAAGCACCTAACGTACGACACCTCCGCATTCAGCACACGTTCAGCTCGATGATGTCCCTCCTACTCTTGATCCAGTTGAGGCCGAGGGAGAGTTTCGTCAGCACGAAGGTGTGGTGACAATGATGATGAAGTTACCGGCGCAGGGCTTCACCTAAGCACTACGACGATATGACCGAGGTGTGTAACTCTGGAGGGGGGCACTGCACGCGGCTAAAACAGTTGTCAACTTGTGTGTTCTAGGCTGCCCCCTACCCTCGTATATAAAGGAGCAAGGGGGGAGGTCGGCCGGCCCCTGTAGGGCGCGCCCCAAGTAGGATTCCTACTAGGAATCCTATTCCTAGTAGGTTTCCAACAAGGAAAGAGAGGGGGAAGGAAGGAGAGGGAGAGGGGGAAGGCAAGGAGGGCGCCGCCCCCCTCCTTCCTTGTCCTTTTTTCAGTCAGGGGGAGGGGGGCACGGCCTGCCCTGGCCGGCCCCTCTCTCTCTCCACTAGGGCCCATCGAGGCCAATTAGTTCCCCGGGGGGTTCCGGTAACCCTCCAGCACTCCGGTTTTATCCGACACTTCTCCGAAACACTTCCGGTGTCTGAATATAGTCATCCAATATATCAATCTTTATGTCTCATCCATTTTTAGACTCCTCATCATGTCCGTGATCACATCTGGGACTCCAAACAATCTTCGGTACAACATATCACATAAACTCATAATACCAATCATCATCAAATGTTAAGCGTGCGGACCCTACGGGCTCGAGAACTATGTAGACATGACCGAGACACGTCTCCGGTCAATAACCAATTGCGTAACCTGGATGCTCATATTGGTTCCTACATATTCTACGAATATCTTTATCGGTCAAACCACATAACAACATACGTTCTTCCCTTTGTCATCGGTCTGTTACTTGCCCGAATTCGATCGTCGGTATCTCAATACCTAGTTCAATCTCGTTACTGGCAAGTCTCTTTACTCCTTCCGTAATACTCCATCCCGTAACTAACTCATTAGTCACAATGCTTGCAAGGCTTATAGTGATGAGTATTACTGAGAGGGCCCAGAGATACCTCTCGGAAACACGGAGTGACAAATCCTAATCTCGATCTATGCCAACCCAACAAACACCTTCGGAGACACCTGTAGAGCACCTTTATAATCACCCATTTACGTTGTGACGTTTGGTAGCACACAAAGTGTTCCTCTGGTATTCGGGAGTTGCATAATCTCATAGTTGGAGGAACTTGTATATGTCATGAAGAAAGCAGTAGAATGAAACTAACACGATTATAATGCTAAGCTAACAGATGGGTCATGTCCATCACATCATTCTCCTAATGATGTCATCCGTTCATCAAATGACAACACATGTCTATGGTTAGGAAACATAACCATCTTTGATTAACGAGCTAGTCAAGTAGAAGAATACTAGGGACTATAGGTTTTGTCTATGTATTCACACATGTACTAAGTTTTCGGTTAATACAATCTAGCACGAATAATAAACATTTATCATGAATTAAGGAAATAAATAATAACTTTATTATTGCCTCTAGGGCATATTTCCTTCACATGAATGTGGGAACTTAGCAACTATGTCATGATGACCAGACCACTAGGAGTCTGTGTGCACTTTTTTGTGCGTATGTCTGTGTCTTGCAGACCGATGGTCATGGCGACCACCATCTCTCACGGTCATGAAATGGCTCCGTGACCTAGTGCCTTAGGATCCCTAGGTCGCCACACATGGCAACATATCTATATGATTTCTTATGGGCGGTTGTTCCATCCATAAGATGTCATTCAATGCCAGCCTCCTGAGCAAAGGCGTAGACCTGAGCCCTGAGTTACAGCTCTGGCGTGAACATGCCGTTTAATGCTGGCTGCATATCTTCATATGAAACAAAATCACTTTAGCTATACTTCAATCACCTTAAAAGGTTAATTAGGGCTAGTCAATTTTTTTCAAACTACGAAGACGCCTACACTACCGCATCCATATTATAAAAAACTAAATGCTAGATCGTGCACCTGCACGATTTCATTATGGCTGGCACGCTACACGACAAGAAATTACATGCTCTTGTCTCTCGCCTCTCTCTCCGACATGTGGTCCCTAATACATAACCCACATAAATGAATTAATGCACAGGAAAACCACTTGGTTCACCCTTTCTCAGTGCGCCCTCTCATCATGTGATTTCCTAGTAAGAGCTCACGTTGCATGCATTTAATTTATGTTTCCAAAATTTTGAAAAGCTATGAATTTTGAACTTATCATCGAAACTAAGATTTGTTTTCATGGCTATGTTCTCTGTCATGAGCTCTTCAAAACTAGATCCCATATAAGTATGTTTTGACTAACTTTTTTATGAGAAATTTTGGGTGAAATGGAAGCAACTTTAGTGTTATCAGAAAGCAACTTACTGTTAATCTGCGTAGGATGACTGTCTATCATCAAAAATGCCTTCGAAGTTAGCTATCATGAATACCAAGTTAACTAACTTCACCTCTAAGTTTCCTACCATAACTACTTTACTTTTGCCTCCAAGTTGATGGTATTGTTGGCAACTTAGTTTTCGAGGTAGGCTAAAATTTATCCTAAGTTGCCTGCATGACTAGCGAGTATCTTAACATCTTCCTTAGTTGCATAATAAACTTTTCGGTATGGTAAGCAACTTAGTTTCATAGATACACTGGTACAACGAGGTGCTATACAAACGGGTTTTTAACCCCTTTCCGCGACGACATTTGGAATCGTCGCCAAGTGAGTGACTGTGATAGGGGGGTCCTTCCCACACGACCCAGAAACCATCGGGGATATGGAGCCATGATCCACAAGCTTTGCAAAACGTAATCGTTTGCGATGCAACACACACTAAATTCTTTCGCACGTGTGGGATCGGTGATTAAACGTTTCTAATGATGAAGTGAAACCAATCAGTGTGAAATAATGAACCGTTTGGGAAACAGTATGTAAGTCACATGGGCCAATGTATGACCTGTGTGCGATATGTGCCCCATTGCACATGAGTTTTCTGCGGAACCCGTCTGCCATGTAAGACTCCATCACACACATTTTCAACAATTACCGTGTGCGATAATATTATATCACAAATGGTTTAGGAGCCCCTTCACACACATACAAGTGTTGCAGACCGTTTGTGATTTTTTGTGTATCACCGATGGTTGCGGCAAGAGTGACGTGTGCTTTTCATTTGGGATCCCACACGTTTCTTGAAAAATTTATGACTGGGATGGCCACAGTTTACTCCGAGCTCTCATGTGCGATAACGTGATATCACAAACGGTTCCGGATCCCCTACGCACACGTAGTAGTGCTGCAAATCGTTTGCTATCTGCTGTGTATCACCGATGGTTCCGCTACGATTGACATATGATTTCCGATGTGGATCACACGCACTCATTTAGTTGAACCGTGTGAGGAGCAATTGCCAGGTTAAAACAAAAATATCCCATTTTGAATCAGCGTGCAAAAAGAAAATTCGCCGTAGTGTCCACGGGAAGAACATTCATCAGATTTTGCAACAATTGCAATTGAACATATGGTAGCTAAATTCCAATGATTTCTCGACACATATATGCCTTACAGAATTTATCATAGTGTTCTAAATATGAAGACCTCATCAGATGGAAAACAATGATCCATGCGTATATGTTTAGCGGCTAACTCTTACTCAATGTTTCAGGAGAAGGCATGCTAAAATCTTCATTATCACCAGTGGGATTGATGTAGTGATTCAGGAAGAAGTCACTGATAAATCTCCGAACCATAAGCAATTCACCAGCGGGGAGCGGTTCAGGGGTCCTCGGTTCTAAGATAAGCTACAGTATTTTTAAGATCTGAATTTGCCATATGAGTGGAGTAGAAGATATTAATTAAGATAGACTTGCTGGTGCTAATTCATGAGCATCTTCACAACAATCAGCAGATTTGCAGATGAAGATCATGTGTCTGCAAACATAGTATCCACAAAGGTTGGTCCCTGCTTGTTGTCAAGGACACTAACTTTTTTTGTACAGAATTAGTCATGTATTTGTCCTGTTAGGAACAACCTAATCGGTGTTAGATGTATTTTTTTTCTTTGGACAGAAATAGAAAGAGGTTTATTTAGAAGCTTGAACATTTGACTAGCATGAGAAAAGGTATTTGCAGACTATTGGTTAAATTTTTCGAAAATAACGGATTTTGGTGTGTTACTGGAGAAACGATCTCGTGCTGCAGAGGTAGTTCCCTCTTGAACAGTTTCCCTGGTTTAGTTTTCCACAATGCAAGCACACTGCAAATGAAGATGAATTTTGACAACATCAATTATTGAACCAGATATGAATGCAAATTAATTTCAACATCATAGAATTCAATACCTACCCATGAATTGCAGAAGATGCGTCGAATCCTGAGCATTTTTTGACTCTCTGAGAGAATATATGTAGTAAATTGTGTTGTTTTTTGGAACAATGAATACTAATATCCAGTGATTGCTACATATTAAGTCTGAAAGACAATCAGTGTATGTGTGGTTGTTTACTTGACTTACCGTTCATGATATGGCCAGAGAAATGATTCTGCATGGGACGTGTTTTCGAAGATATGGACGACCATGTTAATGGCGCAGTCCCGTAGGTCCTTACCATCTATGTTGTGCTAATGCAGGATCTATGAAAACACACTCTCCTTTTTTCTTCTCTGCGCTTTCAATCCCCTGAGAGGAATAAAATGCAGTTAGTTGTTTATCATTTACAGCCTTGTATGGAGAAGTTCATCAGAGTTTGTTAAGTACTTACAAAATCAGGCATCTAACAAGAGTGACATCGAGCTTGTTGAAGTTGAAGAAGAGATGTAAGTCCTTGAAACTCACATTGATGGAACCAACATTTTGTCAGAAATGATCTCTGTTGTAGTGAACTAGCAGAACATGATGACCTGCTGATATTTGATCCATGCAATATTTATGTAACTCGCGACAACTGGAGCTGCACTCATCAAAGTGTTCACCAATAAGAAATGGCTGGCCATGGACGCAATTGTGTGCTTCAAGTACGTCTTCTTTTTTTAGCAAGATGCAAATCTATTTCTACATCATCAATGCCGTCAGAAATAATATTACTCCCCAATTCGAACAACCTGCTACTAATTTGGTCTTGGGTGATGAGTGCTTTAAGTAAGAGGCAATTGTTCTCTTTCCTCTTAACTCCCCTAGCGTGCTTCCTCATGGGTGCATCCTTTTTGGCCGCTTCCTTCTTGGTACTTGAAGCATTTCTGGTGGAACGTCTGGTTGGCTGAGAGGTAGATTGCCGAGCAGACGGTGAAGGTTTGACAGACTGCTTAGCAGACGGTTTAGCTATGCCGGACCGCTGAGCTGGCGGTGCTGCTGTGACGGACTGCTGGGCTGTAGGAGCAAAGGCATTGGACTACTGGCTATGCGCTCAAGCTATGTCGGGTTTCTGCGTAGGTGGTCCCAACTTGTCGGTGTGCTGAGGAGGCCGTGCCAATGCGTTGGTTTGCTGAGCAGGAAGTGCCGACACATTGGTATGCTGATCACGCGGTTGTGGACCGATGGACTGATGAGCAGTTGGTTCTGGACCTACAGACTGCTTAGCAGGCAGTTCCAAAGCATCAGACTGCTTAGCAGTCTGTTCCACCAGGTTGGTCTACTGAGAATGTGCTGCAGCTGGGTCTCCTCCCGCTACTTCAGCAGCCGGCATCTGAACCGGTAGTGCGTCTTCAGCAGTTGTAGGCCTTGCCACTGGCTGCTCAGGGGCGGACGATGACATGGTCTGTACGGCACAAAGTCGGGCCAGCTGAATACAAGTTGATGTATTGATACGTCCATTTTGCATCATGTTTTCCTACTGTTATTTATGTTGTTTTATTGTATAATAGTACCGTTTGGATTAATTCTAATGCCTTTTCTCTCATAATATGCAAGGTATACACAAAGGGGGAGAATTCTGGCAGATGGAAATCTGGACCTGAAAAAGCTACATCAAGCTACCTATTCTGCACAACTCCAAATGAGTTGAAACTTCACGAGGATTTTTATCGAATAAATAAGAATTTTTGGAGTCAATAAGTACCAAAGGGGGCCCACCGCGTGGGCACAACCCACCTTGGCACGCTAGGGACCCCAGGCTTGCCCTGGTGGGTTGTGCTCTCCCAGGCCCACCTCGGGTGCCCCTCTTCTGGTATATAAGTCATTTTGACCTTGAAAAATTAGGGGGATGACTTTCGGGACGAAGCGCCGCCGTCTCGAGGTGAAACTTGGTCAAGAGCACTTTTGCCCTCCGGCGTAGCAATTCCACTAGGGTAACTTCCCTCCCGGAGGGGGAAATCATCGTCATCATCATCACCAACAACTCTCCCATCTTGGGGAGCGTTATCTTCATCAACAACACTAACTCCTCTCAAACCCTAGTTCATCTCTTGTGTTCAATCTTTGTACCGGAACTATAGGTTGGTGCTTGTGGGTGACTAGTAGTGTTGATTACATCTGGTAGTTGATTACTATATGGTTTATTTGGTGGAAGATTATATGTTCAGATCCATTATGCTATTTAATACCCCTCTGATCTTGAGCATGATTATCAATTGTGAGTAGTTACTTTCGTTCTTGAGGTCATGGGAGAAATTGTTAGGAAATGCGGTAATTTCAAAAAAAATCCTACGATCATGCAAGATCTATCTAGGTGATGCATAGCAACGAGAGGGTAGAGTGTGTCCACGTACCCTCGTAGACCGAAAGCGGAAGCGTTTAGTTAACGCGGTTGATGTAGTCGAATGTCTTCGCGATCCAACCGATCCAAGCACCGAACATACGGCACCTCCGTGTTCAGCACACGCTTAGCTCGATGACGTCCCTCGTACTCTTGATCCAGTTGAGGCTAAGGGAGAGTTTCATCAGCATGACGGCGTGGTGACGGTGATGATTAAGTTACCGGTGCAGAGCTTCGCCTAAGCATTACGATGATATGACTGAGGTGTGTAACTGTAGAGAGGGGCACCACACACAGCTAAAACAATTGTCAACTTTTGTGTCCCAGGGTGCCCCCCCTGCCCCCATATATAAAGGAGCAAGGGGGAGGCTGGCCAGCCCCTGTAGGGCGTGCCCCAAGTAGGATTCCTACTAGGAATCCTATTCCTGGTAGGTTTCCAACAAGAAGAGAGGGGGAAGGAAGGCGAGGGAGAGAGGGAAGGAAAGGGGGGCACCACCCCTCCTTCCTTGTCCGATTCGGACTCAGGGGGAGGGGCACGTGGCCTGCCCTGGCCGGCCCCTCTTTCTCCACTAGGGCCCATCGAGGCCCATTAGTTCCCCGGGGAATTCCAGTAATCCTCCGGCACTCCGGTTTTATCCGAAACTTCTCCGGGACACTTTTGGTCTCTGAATATAGTCGTCCAATATATCAATCTTTATGTCTCGACCATTTCGAGACTCCTCATCATGTCCGTGATCACATCCGGGACTCCGAACGATCTTCGGTACATCATATCACATAAACTCATAATACCAATCGTCATCGAATGTTAAGCGTGCGGACCCTACGGGTTCGAGAACTATGTAGACATGAACGAGACACGTCTTCGTTCAGTAACCAACAGCGGAACATGGATGCTCATATTGGTTCCTACATATTCTACGAAGATTGAGGGAGTCCTGGACTAGGGGGTGTCCAGATAGCCGTACTATCATCGTCGGTCGGACTCGAAGACTATGAAGATACAAGATTGAAGACTTCGTCCCTTGTCCGGATGGGACTTTCCTTGGCGTGGAAGGCAAGCTTGGCGATACGGATATGTAGATCTCCTACCATTGTAACCGACTCTGTGTAACCCTATCCCTCTCCGGTGTCTATATAAACCGGAGGGTTTTAGTCCGTAGGACGAACAACCATTACAACAATCATACCATAGGCTAGCTTCTAGGGTTTAGCCTCCTTGATCTCGTGGTAGATCCACTCTTGTACTACCCATATCATCAATATCAATCAAGCAGGAGTAGGGTTTTACCTCCATCGAGAGGGCCCGAACCTGGGTAAAAACATCATGTCCCTTGCCTCCTGTTATCATCCGGCTAGACGCACAGTTCGGGACCCCCTACCCGAGATCCGCCGGTTTTGACACCGACATTGGTGCTTTCATTGAGAGTTCCTCTGTGCCGTCGCGATCAGGAAGGATGCCTCTTCCCGTCTTTAAAGACGGAACCATCACCGAAGGAGCTTTGGCCGCCGGCCAAACTATCCGGCTAGGTGGTTTTGTCATGACCGCCTGCTGGCCACCGCGTCGACGATGACCTCTCGGGTCATCAAAAGCAATCTTCACGTCAGCTCGGAATTCGCCGAGCAGCTGGATCCGATGGAGCTCTCTTCCGTAAACGAGCTCCTGGATCGCATTGCTGCCCTGGGAGTCGCCACAGACTACAGTCAGATTGGGCTTAAAACCGATCTGAGAGAGATTAACTCTCCCCAGATTTCCCACCACGTTGCGGTGGTAGAGGAACAAAGCGGCGACTCTTCTTTTGTACTAAAAACTAGTTATGTCCGGGTTCCCGAACCCTCCATGCCGGATTCCCGCGGAGGGATGGACGTCGATAAAGCACTGAACCTAAAGTCAGGCGTCGGACCGGACTCGTTGGACAACGTCCAGCAATTCAAGCTTCCAAATTCAGAAACTTTTCGGCCCTTGAGCCTCGAGATGGGTAGGGTTCCGGACTCAATTCCACCCACCCACCCAAACATATGCGATCTATCTCAAATCCGGCAAGAGCCCGATGAAACAGTACATCATTACTGGGCCAGATTCCTCCTGGTTATGGATAGGATAAAAGACTGCCATGAGGAAAACGCAATTTCAATTTTCTGCAATAACTGCACGGACGAGGGAATCTTGAACACCGTAAGTCGTCGTGAAATTACATGCTTCGCCGACCTGGCGTCCATAGTACGAAAGTACTGTGCGATGGAGAGTTTCCGGAAAACTGAAACTAAGTTTTGGGATAATCCGGCTCCGAATACAACCCTAGTCCGAAACAAAAGGGTGCATCATACTCAGGCACTAGGTACAAAAACCAAAAAGCAAAAACCCCACAAAGGGCACGGAATCGTACTGGAGGGATGGCTCAGCGGACCCTGTAAAATTCACAGTATAGAAGGCGCCACTCCAACACATAGCATTCGAACATGTTGGTTACTGCGGCAGGTGGCCAAAAGTGGCGAAGAGCTTTTATCCCCGGAGAATAACTCCAATAGTACCAGTACGGTGTCAACAGTCTTCGAGACTTTCGCATCAAATAATATGCGGAAACGAACAATCCACAGCCTCGACGAAGTCTACCAAGTAGCAACAACAAATCCATGGAGCGACACGGCCATCACCTTCAACGCCAGCGACGAACCTAAATTCCGAACAGCCCGAGCACCAGCCACATTGGTCCTCAGTCCAATAGTGGACGGCTTTCGTCTTACCAAGGTACTCATGGATGGCGACAGCGGATTAAACTTCATCTACGAGGAAACTCTTCAAAAAATGGAAATAGACTGGAGCCGCATTGAGCGAAGCAGCACAACCTTTAGAGGAATAATCCCTAGCCGGGAAGCACGCTGCACAGGAAAAATCACACTTGATGTGGTGTTTGGCTCGCCGGACAATTACAGGTCCGAGGAGGTCACGTTCCAAGTGGCCCTGTTCAGCGGTGGATATCATGCTATATTAGGACGAGAGGCATTCACAATTTTTCAAGCCATACCCCATTACGGGTACATGAAGCTTAAGATGCCCGGGCCCAGCGGAATAATCACTCTTGTCAGTGATCCGGACACAGCACTCTGCGCTGAAAACAAGACAGCCGCACTAGCCCTAGAGGCACTATCTGAAGCCTTAGCGGCAGAGGAGCTCACGGCGCTGCGCTCCACGGTGAACAGGGATGATGTGATACTCGACAAGATGTCCAAGTCCACCTCTTTTAAACCAGCGGACGAAATAGTCAAATTCCAAGTCCATCCAACGGACCCAACAAAGACGGCCTCCATTGGGGCACAGTTAAACCTTGATGTAGACGCCACACTGCGAGAATTCCTTCGGGAGAATTGGGACATCTTCGCCTGGCACCCTTCAGATATGCCAGGAATCCCACGCAGATTGGCAGAAGACAGCCTAAACATCCTAAAAGGATTCAAGCCAGTCAAACAGGCTCTTCGGCGATTTTCCGAACCCAAAAGACAGGCAATGGGAGAGGAGCTAGCCAAACTATTGGAAGCCGGATTCATCAGAGACATCAAACATCCGGACTGGCTAGCAAACCTGGTAATGGTACCAAAGAAGGACAAATCTTGGCTCATATGCGTCGATTTTAAAGACCTCAATAAGGCTTGTCCAAAGGATCCTTTCCCCCTTCCCCGCATCGATCAAATAATCGATGCTTCTGCAGGGCACGATTCATTGTGCTTCCTCGACTCATACTCCGGCTACCATCAAATCAAGATGGCGGAGGCGGACCAAGCCGCAGCGGCATTCATTACTCCATATGGACCAATCTACTTCAACACGATGCCCTTCGGACTCAAAAACGCCGGCGCAACATATCAGCGCATGATTCAGACATGTCGGCTACCCAGATCGGCAAAACAGTAGAGGCATACGTAGATGATGTAGTCGTGAAGACCAAACAAGTCGAAACTCTAGTAGACGACTTGAAGCTTACATTCGATAACCTCCGAGCATATGACATAAAGCTGAACCCGGAAAAATGCGTTTTTGGCGTACCAGCCGGAAAGCTCCTGGGCTTCATTGTATCCGGTAGAGGAATTGAAGCAAACCCAGCCAAGATCCGAGCTCTGTCACAACTGGATATTCCAAAAGACCTCAAACAAATACAAAAATTGACTGGATGCATGGCAGCTCTAAGCCGCTTTATCTCCCGTTTAGGAGAAAAGGCTTTGCCCCTCTATCGCCTCCTCAGGCGCACCGAACACTTCGAGTGGACGGATGCCGCCACGGCCGGACTCGAAGAAATAAAGGCATACTGGCAACAAATCCGGTCCTGGCCGCGCCTAACCTGGGCGAACCAATGTTATTATACATCGCGGCAACACATCAAGTCGTCAGCGCGGTCCTCGTCGTCGAACGAAAAATAGAAGGGCACAAATTCCCTCTTCAAAAGCAACATACTACGTATCCACTGTCTTAACTCCATGCACGTCCCGGTACCCGCATTATCAAAAGATAGCGTACGTGGTGTTAATGGCATCCCGAAAGCTGCGACACTACTTTCAAGAGTGTTCGATAACAGAAGCCTCCGAAGTACCCCTCAATGACATTATAAACAACCGCGACACGACGGGGAGGATTGCAAAATGGGCCATCGAGCTCTTACCATTCGACATAACTTATAAACCTCGGCGAGCTATAAAGTCACAAGTCTTGGCTGACTTCGTCGCTGAATGGACTGAAGCCGAACTCCCTAAAGAGTATGGCGCATACTCCAATTGGATTATGCATTTCGACGGCTCCAAAATGTTGGCCGGCTTGGGGGCTGGCGTCATATTGACGTCCCCAACCGGAGACACAGTCCAATACGTACTTCAGATAATGTACACGGACTCCAACAATGCAGCCGAATACGAGGCCCTCCTACATGGTCTCCAGATGGCAATCTCCATGGGCATTCAACGCCTAGAGGTGCGCGGGGATTCAAACCTTGCAATATCTCAAGTAAATGGAGACTTTGACGCTAAGGATCCGAAAATGGCAGCCTATCGTAACGCTGTCCTAAAAATGTCAGCTCGGTTCGAAGGACTCGAATTCCACCATGTAGCCCGGGATAATAACCAAGCAGCCGACGTGTTGGCACGCATCGGCGTGAAACGCGACGCTGTCCCTCCAAACATCTTCCTGGAACGGCTCTTTAAGCCATCCGTACTATGGGAAGAGGAGTCCGGAAATAACAACCCGGAAGCAACCGCACCACCCAACACAGAACAATCTGACATAATCGGCGGTTCAGCCGATGAAATAACACCTTCAGCCCACGAAATAATGGCAGTAATTGCCCCGTGGAAAGAACCATTCCTAGCCTACTTAATTAGGCAGGAACTTCCCGAAGACCAAAATGAGGCCCGCTGCATAGTTCGGCGATCTAAAGCCTACAAGGTCCATGAGGGAGAACTTTATAAGAAAAGCACAACCGGAGTCCTTCAAAGGTGCATCTCCGAAGAGGAAGAGCGAAACCTTCTGGCCGAAATTCAGACCGGACTAGGCGGACACCACGCTGCAGCCCGGGCCCTCGTAGGCAAGGCCTTCCGTACAGGATTCTATTGGCCGACGGCCCGGGCAGATGCTCAGGACTTAGTCCAACGATGCGTCGGTTGCCAGCTCTTTGCTAATCAAAGCCACATGCCACCCGCCGCCCTCAAAACTATACCCATCACCTGGCCGTTCGCGGTCTGGGGGCTTGACATGGTTGGACCCCTTAAAGGGGGAACCCACAAGCAAAAGTACCTATTGGTCATGGTGGACAAATTCACCAAATGGATAGAGGCCAAGCCAGTTAAAACGGCTGAATCCGGACCAGTGATAGACTTCATATCCGGGGTGGTACACCGTTATGGCGTCCCCCACGGCATCATCACTGATAACGGCACAAACTTCACGGCCGATGAGGTTAAACTCTGGTGCAAAAATATGGGCATTGAGCTCGACTACGCTTCAGTCTATCATCCTCAAACCAACGGACAAGTTGAGCGAGCAAATGGTCTAATAATGAGCGGCATCTAGCCCAGACTAGTGCGGTCCCTCATGGAATCTAACACGCACTAGGTAGAGGAGCTCGACTACGTACTCTGGGGGCTGCGGACCACGCCAAACCGTACTACCGAATTCACACCATTCTTTATGGTATACAGCGCAGAGGCAGTTTTGCCCTGCGATATAATTCATGACTCACCTCGAGTGCGCATGTACGAAGAAAGAGAGGCCGAGTTAGATCGGCAGGACAGCTTGGACGCATTAGAGGAGGAGCGCGATGTGGCAAAGGCTCGTTCCGCATTCTATCAGCAGCAGGCTCGAAGATATCAAAGCAGAGAAGTACGGGCTAAAACTTACAGTATTGGCGAACTGGTTCTACGCCTGCCAGACAAGAAAAAGGACAAACTCAAGCCCAAATGGGAAGGTCCCTTCATCATCGACCAAGTCCTGACCGGCGGAGCATACTGTCTGCGAAACGCATCAGACAACCGACTCGAGCCAAACCCGTGGAACGTAGCCCGCCTCCGAAGATTCTACGCCTAGCGCCGGACTTAGAGTTCGTCTCCTTCCCCCGTCCACATTTTATACTTCAGTTGCCTTTTGTCTCTCTTTTATCCAACCTTTATATATATATATATATATATATATATATATATATATATATATATATAAAGCCCTGTGTCAGGACCCCAACTCAATGCCACATCGATCTAGCATGTAACACCTCATATCACTTTGCGGCCTCACGCACGGTATTCCCACGGGTGTCTCCTTACCTTTGCCCGGGACCGTTTGCGTCTTTTGGCACACGTATATGATAGTGTCGCTAGCATCCATATGATAAGGAGCCCGGGCTGACATGGCTAGTCGTAAACCCAAAGTGGCCCAAACTTACAGGGACAGGCATCCATGACCCAACATCGAACGTGTCGGTCATCAGCGAGTGAATCCAGGCTGTAGCACTAGGCTAGCAGGACTCCGGTGAACCGGGCTGTAGCGGGCTAACAGGACTCCGGTATTCATCGCGTGACATTTCCCCGAAGGGACAGACACAGGAATGAAGAAGGACACATGCCGGCCAGCCTAAGTGTTTCGGAGCAGTAGCAAGCTACCATGGCTCAGTGGAAACACTAGGAGACATTTCCCGGTAAGAGAGGCTACTAAGGATAAACAACTAGATAGCCAGATCCCACACATACCAAGCATTTCAATAACATACACACAATATGCTTGATATGTGCAAATACAACATGGCATCACAACATGACTCTACGACTCAAGTATTTATTCATTAGGCTCCGAGGAGCGAGATATTACAAACATGGGTCTCATGACCCAACAATCAGAGCATACAAATCCAAGCACAAGCGGAAGCTATCATGTCTGGGTACAGACATCTATAACTGAAAAGGGCTGAGAAGCCTGACTATCTACCAGATCCTGCCGGGGCACAAGATCGTAGCTGAGGTAACAAGCTAAACGTCGAAGTCCACGCGAAACTACTAGTGAGACCGAAGTCTCTCTGCAAAAACATAAAATAGGCAAACGTGAGTACAAATGTACCCAGCAAGACTTACATCAGAACTAACTACATATGCATCATTATCAACAAAGGGGATGGTGGGGTTTAACTGCAGCAAGCCAGCTTTGACTCGGTGGCTATCCTGAACTACGACTGCAATGTAACTCTTTTGAGGTGGCGCACACGAGTCCACATATTCCCCATATCAATACACCACTATGGATCCGCTCCCGTCTCCCTACGAGAACGCCATCCATAGCACTCACGCTTATCTTGCGTATTTTAGAGTATCCACTTTCACTTGTCTATGAACTGATATAAGCAACCCAGAAGTCCTTTTCCGCGGACACGGCTATTCGAATAGATGATATTAACCCTGCATGGGTGTACTTCTTCATACATGTTTCCACCACTTAGCGTCTGCACACGACATGTGCTCGGCAGACTTCAAGCGAAAGCCGACGTGGGTGTAGACCACGACCTACCAAAACACCTAAGTCTCTAGTCCAGGTTTATCGCCTATTCGGGTTCCATCCATGAGGAGATCCGGCCGGAGTTTCGCTCACAGCCCCAAACGATGTGAACAGGGTTCCGTGACACCAAACGGGTGCCCGGTTTACCCGGCCACGTGCCTACCGCATCACAGCCCACCCCTACGGTCAGCGCTGTCCACGGCCTCCAGCATACTACAAGCACCAGAAACTACTTGCAACTCCTGGACAGAGGACAAGGGTGAATAAGAAGTCGAGCGGGGTCATATTTCAGGGCCCAATGTATGGTAGTAGCTGAATCATGGATCACAAACAAAGAACTCAGTTCCTGAGGACGGCTTCAATGAGACAACCCACCATGTACTCCTACATGGCCTCTCACCGCTACCTTTACCAAATCGTCTTCACACACTTAGCTCACACACAGTAGGACATGTTCACACACCTCTAATTCATCCCCGATGAATCAGACCTGACTCAACTCTAAGCAGTAGCAGGCATGACAAACAAACATGAATGAGTAGGCACAACAGGGCTCAAACAACTCCTACTCATGCTAGTGGGTTTCATCTATTTACTGTGGCAATGACAGGTCATGCAGAGGATAAAGGGGTTCAACTACCGCAGCATGTAACAGTTGAATCGGTGTTGTCCTAATGCAGTAAAAGAGAGCAGGAGCGAGAGAGTGGGATTGTATCGGAATGAACAAGGGGGTTTTGCTTGCCTGGCACTTCTGAAGATAACATTGAGTCTTCATCAGTGTCAACGACCACATCATCGGTATCACGTCTATCGAGAGGGGACAAATACCGGCAACACAGAAGGAAACACAATCAATGCAATGCACAATATGATGCATGATCATGACATGGCAAAATGAATGTGTTTTGAGCTAATGCAACTAGCAACAGATTAAATGAAGTTGGTTTGAATACAAGATTCAAATTCAAACTCCATATGTGATTATTCAAATGCCATTTAATTGATTTGTGCTAAACAGCAGCTATAAGTTGTTCTAACATGCATGAAAATGGTTAAACGATTAAGTCTCGGGGGCTACTGGCATATACAACGATTAAAATCCCTTACCCGTATGTCTTTTATCGTGGCTCTGGTTAAACCATCTTGAGCGCCACGGAGGTGCGCGTCTCCCGCGTTAAAGGCGTTTAACGTCTCCGGGGAGAAACACGCATCACGAAGAACTGTCCGACGGCGCCTATGATTCATGGCGCTCTCCACCTCGGACCTGGTGGCGGACAGCCTGTCGGCATCCTCCGTTGGAGGAGCATCCGGCTTGCGCCTTGCGCTCGCCTCCCCCTCTGGACCAGGTGTTGGAGCCTGGCTGGCAGAGGCTTGGTTGGCAACCTCTCCGGGTACAGTCCGGCGAGCGCTCTTTCTCCTGAAAAAGTCATGAGCATCAATATACTCTACAAGGGGCTTTTCCTTAAAGACGGTGGCATGCCATACCATTGCGGCGACGTTTCAATTCGCACCGCACCCCTCTTCCGCCTGCGGGGCCGAACTGACCCTTGTTGGTCAGCCGCCGCGGGATCAGCTTCCCGCCTCGAAGGCACCTCCTGCGAGACACCGTCGGTATACGGCGGTTAAAAATAAGCAAGGATGAAGTAATGGTGTCAGGGCTCCGGTCATAGTTACCTGGGAAGCCGGAGATAAACCGGGGTAGTCAGCCGTAATGGCGACTAGAGCATTGTCCATGCTAAGTTGGTGGAACACCCCGTCAATCAGCTCCACCTTTATGTCCGGATCCTCTTCGGAGGCCGGATCAAGGGATCTTCTCGGATCCTCGGGTTGTGGAGCCGGACTGTGTATGCCCTCCACATCCCGGCGTAGTTCCTGCGTCAAAATCATAAAGTAAGACACTTACCTTTGAAAGCACGGATTGGATGAATAAACGTCCACTTACCCAGCTCCTAGAGTTATTCATGGAGAATCCGTTCAATGGGCTCATTTGGAGGAAGTCCTCCTTCTCCCCCTTGTACAAGCCGGACAGGATCTTCACCAGATCTTCGGCCGATCCCGGCCCTTTGCGGCCATGACGGGTGGCGTCATTCTCCCCGTTGAAATCCCACATGGGGTGGCCCCTATATTGGAGCGGCTGCACCCCTCGCATAATGCACGTGGCCATGACTCCAATCATGGTCAATCCGGAATGAGCTAGCAACCTTATCCGGCCCATCAGATAATGGACGCTCCTGTCATCCTCCTGTTGAGGGCTCCGCGGGCGCCAACTCAGGCGTTTCTTCAGAGGAGCATTGCTGAACTCCCGGAGGCCGATCCGAACTAGGTCCGGCAGTGGAGCATCTTCCACATAAAACCATTCCGAGGGCCAGTCTTCGGACGCCTTCTTTGGGGTTCCGGATAGGTATCCGGTCTCGGCGATGCGCCATATTTCGGCTCCGCCCACTTGATATATCGACCCCTCGTGAGAGCGGGGTACAAGGCAAAATAATCTCTTCCACAGCGCAAAATGGGGTTCGATGCCCAGGCTTATTCGCACAGCTAGGGGGTAAAATGTAAAAATACCCTGGCCTTTCGCATTCATACGACACATGGAAGAGGGCCATTATTGGGCGCGGAAGCCAAGGAGCGCAACATTTATAAGGAAGCCGGACACTATTCGGCAAACACACGGAATTTGGAGGAGAACCCGCCTTGCAATGCCGAAGACAATGTACGCGCCGGACTCATCGTCATTGAAGCCTGGTTCGGGGGCTACTGAGGGAGTCCTGGACTAGGGGGTGTCCGGATAGCCGAACTATGATCATCGGCCGAACTCCAAGACTATGAAGATACAAGATTGAAGACTTCGTCCCGTGTCCGGATGGGACTTTCCTTGGCGTGGAAGGCAAGCTTGGCAATACAGATATGTAGATCTCCTACCATTGTAACCGACTCTGTGTAACCCTAGCCCTCTTCGATGTCTATATAAACCGGAGGGTTTTAGTCCGTAGGACAACAACAATTACAACAATCATACCATAGGCTAGCTTCTAGGGTTTAGCCTCCTTGATCTCGTGGTAGATCCACTCTTGTACTACCCATATCATCAATATCAATCAAGCAGGAGTAGGGTTTTATGTCCATCGAGAGGGCCCGAACCTGGGTAAAAACATCGTGTCCCTCGTCTCCTGTTACCATCCGCCTAGACGCACAGTTCGGGACCCCCTACCCGAGATCCGCCGGTTTTGACACCGACAATGACGATGAAGTTACCGGTGCAGGGCTTCGCCTAAGCACTACGACCATATGACCGAGGTGTATAACTGTAGAGGGGGGCATCACACACGGGTAAAACTATTGTCAACTTGTGTGTCCTAGGGTGCCCCCCTGCCCCCGTATCTAAAGGAGCAAGGGGGGAGGCCGGCCGTCCCCTGTGGGCGCGCCCCAAGTAGGATTCCTACTAGGAATCCTATTCCTAGTAGGTTTCCAACAAGGGGAAGAGAGGGGGAAGGAAGGAGAGGGAGAGAGGGAAGGCAAGGGGGCATCGCCCCTCTACCTTGTCCTATTCAGACTCAGGGGCAGGGGCATGCGGCCTGCCCTTGCCGGCCCCTCTCTCTCCACTAGGGCCCATCGAGGCCCATTAGTTCCCCGGGGGGTTCCGGTAACCCTCCTGCACTCCGGTTTTATCCGAAACTTCTCTGGAACATTTCCGGTGTCCGGATATAGTCGTACAATATATCAATATTTATGTCTCGACCATTTCGAGACTCCTCGTCATGTCCTTGATCACATCCGTGACTCTGAACTATCTTCGGTACATCACATCACATAAACTCATAATACTAATCGTCATCGAACGTTAAGCGTGCGGACCCTACGGGTTTGAGAACTATGTAGACATGACCGAGACACGTCTCAAGCCAATAACCAATAGCGGAACCTGGATGCTCGTATTGGTTCCTACATATTGTACGAAGATATTTATCGGTCAAACTGCATAACATGATACGTTGTTCCCTTTGTCATCGGTATGTTACTTGCTCGAGATTCGATCGTTGGTATCTCAATACCTAGTTAAATCTCGTTGCCGGCAAGTCCCTTTACTTGTTCCGTAATACTTCATCCCGCAACTAACTCATTAGTCACAATGCTTGCAAGGCTTATAGTGATGAGTATTACCGAGAGGGCCCAGAGATACCTCTCCAAAACACGGAGTGACAAATCCTAATCTCGATCTATGCCAACCCAACAAACACCTTCGGAGACACCTATAGAGAACCTTTATAATCACCCATTTACGTTGTGACGCTTGGTAGCACACAAAGTGTTCCTCCGATATCTGGGAGTTGCATAATCTCATAGTCTGAGGAACTTGTATAAGTCATGAAGAGAGCAATAGCAATGAAACTAACACGATCATAATGCTAAGCTACCGGATGGGTCATGTCCATCACATCATTCTCCTAATGATGTGATCCCATTCATCAAATGACAACACATGTCTATGGTTAGGAAACATAACCATCTTTGATTAGCAAGCTAGTCAAGTAGACGCATACTAGGGACTATAGGTTTTGTCTATGTATTCACATATGTACTAAGTTTCAGGTTAATACAATTCTAGCATGAATAATAAACATTTATCATGAATTAAGGAAATAAATAATAACTTTATTATTGCCTCTAGGGCATATTTCCTTCAGAAATCATGTTGCAAGTAATCATGTGAACTTGATATGTGTTCGATATTTTGATGATATGTATGTTGTGATTCCCTTAGTGGTGTCATGTGAACATCGACTACATGACACTTCAGCATATCTGGGCCTAAGGGAATGCATTGTGGAGTAGTTATTAGATGATGGGTTCCAAGAGTGACAGAAGCTTAAACCCCAGTTTATGCACTATTCCATAAGGGACTGACTGGATCCAAAAGTTTAATGCTGTGGTTAGAATTTATTCTTAACACTTTTCTCGTAGTTGCGGATGCTTGCGAGAGGGTTAATCATAAGTAGTGGGTTGTTCAAGTAAGAACATCACCAAAGCACTGGTCCACCCACATATTAAATTATCATAGTAGCGAACACGAATTAAGCCAACATGATGAAAGTGACTAGATGAAATTCCCGTGTACCCTCGAGAACACTTTGCTTATCATAAGAGACCGTTTTTGCCTGTCCTTTGCCTCAAAAGGATTGGGCTACCTTGCTTCACTTTTGTCATTACTACCGTTACTTGCTTGTTACTAATTATCTTGCTATCAAACTACTCCGCTACTTACAATTTTAGCACTTGCACACATTACCTTGCTGAAAACCACTTGTCAATTCCTTCTACTCCTTGTTGGGTTCGACACTCTTACTTATCAAAAAGTCTACAATTGACCCCATATACTTGTGGGTCATCATGCATCAGTCGTCGAATTACAAGTATTAGGTTCTTTGGGGGAAGCACGCGAGAACTATTGTGGCAAGGAGAGCGTCACCGGTTGAGGGGCGACATTGGTTGCTCTTGGTGGGGTTCAGGGATCTCATGCATGAACTCTATTTCCTTTCGTGGCCACTAGATGTGATGTAACAGTGTTTCTCCCAAGGTCCTTTGCTCATCAAAGTCTCCTAGGACATTTGTCAAAACCGGCAGATCTCGAGTAGGGGGTCCTGAACTATGCGTCTAGGCGTGTCGGAGTAATGGGCCACGGGTAGGCTAACCCAAGTCCCAGGACCTTTCAAGACATCGGGGCAGGCCGCGCCCCTCAGGCCGAGTCCCAGGAGCCGACTCCAAGACAAGCCGAGTCCCAGACGGCGACTCCAAGATAAGCCGACTCCAAGCTGGCGACCTCCAGAGAGGCCGACTATGGAGAGTCGGCCCATGACTCCTCCCTCATCTTGAAGTACAATGCAGGGTACGGTCACGGCCTTGCCGTTCCCCTCCCCTGCGTACGAAGGACCGGCATGGCTACAGTGAGCCGTATCGCTGGAAGGTCTCCGGCGAGGCACGGCACTGTTGCCATGCCTGCCCTGGCCTCAGCCACAGTGCGCAACGCACTGTGCCCATGATGCCGGCCTGTACGACCCGAAGACCGCGGGACCGCCTGTCAGTGGGCAGACCGAAGGCGGCCTGAGCGCCCCGAAGACGGACCTGTGGGAGTCGGCCTCCCTGGAGTCGGCCGACTCCTCCCCAGGACCCCACGAGCCATTAACAAGATAGGATGGGGAATGGCGACAGTAATCGCCCGATAGACGGCGGCACTGTTGCCACGACCCAGTGACCACGCCTGTGTCATTAGGAGTGCCGCTACAGTATCAAGCCTGTCCGCGGGACCCACCAGTCGGCGGGCCCCAGGAGCCGGCGGGAAGGACGGCGGACACAGAGACAGACGGCTGGGACCCGCGCCCAGCCGGATTACCATTGTACCCCCGGGGGCTAGGCCTATATAAACCCCCCGGGGCACCCATGCAAAGGGTTCGGACCTTAATAGAGATAAACCAGATAGCACCAGGGGAGAGAGATAGCCTTGCCCTCTCATGCCTCCCGATACAGCTCCAGGAGCACCATTGTAGTCACTTTGCCTTAGTGATCATGCGGAGACCCCGCAGAGCAGCAGTAGGGGTGTTATCTCCTCGGAGAGCCCTGAAGCTGGAAAAGATCTGCCGGCGTGCATGTCTTCGCCTCATCCCGTTTCCAGGCACCGGTGACGTTCTACACGCCCCCACCATGATAAGCCATCCTTTGGCATATGTTGCACCCAACCCCCGACATTTGGCGCCCACCATGGGGCGAGGTGCACCGTCGTCCGGAGATCTGTTCTGGACGGGAACCCTCTTCCTTCCTGGCGAGCGCAGCCAGCCAGGCTCGCCAGATGGAGTGTGCATCGACGCGCTGCGCGGCGCTGAGGCCGCCTGTGCAGCGAGCAGCCTCGCCGAACTTGTCGGCGAGGTGCGCCTCTCCGACGAGCCTGCGTCCGACGTAGGTACGGGTGGCCCCGAGAGTCTCCTCGCGGGCCTCCTTGACCAACTCTACGTCACCGGCGAGCCTGCCGTGGACTTGGAGTCCGTAGGCTCCACCGACCCGATGCTGGTCGACTCCGACGCCGTGTCGCTTGACACTTTCCCCACCAACGTGGTGGTCTACGATGAGCCGCTTCCTCACGAGGAGAGTGGCGGAAGCGCCATCACGGAGGTGCTCGTCATCAGTCACGACGAGCGCTCCGGCGAAGAAGCTCAGGACCCGCTTGCTGCGGCCCTGCAAGACCTAACGGCGCCCATTCCAGAGGACGCAGACGCCAAGACGCTGGAGACACGCCGCCTTCAGATCATCAAAGACGCCAAGAGGCTGGCGAGCATGAGGCACCTGTCAGAAGCATACCATCGCAAGATGGATCGCGCCGTGGGCGGCTCGCCGGCTCCGACTGGTCCGAGCCGTCTAGGCGCGGTCCGGCAGCGCGGCGCGTCCATCGCCGACTTGTTCGGGGCGAAACGCCCCGTGTACGCCACCACTGCGGAGAACATCCGCGCCGCCCAAGCGGCGACTGACGAGATGAAGAACTTCGAGGGCGAAGAGCGCCGCATGATGACGGAGCGAGTCCAGCAGCTCCTCGACGCGGTTGCTGCGCAAAACGCGGCCGACGGCCACGCAGACGCGATGCAGCAACCGAACGACGATTTGCCTCCCCGCCGAGATCAAGGCGCGACATCTCGGACGCCGACTGGCGAAGTCCGCGGAAGGAAAGAGAAGGAGCCGGCTGTCAGTCGCAGTTGGACTCACATCACCATTGAGCGCGACCAAGACGGCCGTCCGAGAGCAGTAGAGCGGCGGGACGACTACCTGCCTCCCCCGCCAAGAAGAGAACGGCGTGTGTCCCCGCCGCCTGTTGATCATCTGACTCTCGGCGGCCGCCTTGCCCGTCGAGAGGGAGTCGGAGAGAACGACGCCCGCCATCGGATCGATCGACTCCACCGATCCCTGGCGCTGGAAGAAGAAGACGAGCTGGGTCCGCCTTGCTTCGGGCCCCGCATCCGAGACGAGCCCTTCCCCAAAGGTTTCATGCTCCCCCGAGACACACCCAAGTACACCGGCTCTGTGAAGCCGGAAGACTGGCTGATAGATTACTCCACAGCCGTCAGCATAGCGAACGGCAACAAGCGGGTTGCCGTGAAGTACGTTCCACTCATGCTCCAGGGCACGGCCCGGACATGGTTGAACAGTCTGAAGCCCCGCAGCATCAATAGCTAGGTTGACTTCACCGAAGCCTTCATCCGCAACTTCACGAGCACGTACAAGCGACCTCCCAAGCCGCGCCAACTTTCCTTGTGCATGCAAGGCCCTGATGAGTCAACATGCGACTACCTCACGCGCTGGGGCGAGCTTCGGAACTCCTGCGAGGGCGTGCACAAGGTGCAGGCTATCGAGTACTTCACTGCCGGGTGCCGAGAAGGCACCCTCCTCAAGCACAGGCTCCTCTGCGATGAGCCAGAAACCGTCGACGAACTGCTAGTCATAGCAGACAAGTACGCCACGGCCGACTCCTCCATGAAGACAGAGATTCAAGTCAATGCGGCTGGCAAAGTGGCTCCTCAGGCTCCCAGAACTCCGGCTCGAGACACCAGTCGGCGACAGGAACAGAACAACAACAAACGCAAGGCCCAACAGCCGACTTCCAACAGTCGGCAGGTCGCGACAGTTGAAGATCAACAGCCGGAGGGGTAGCCTCCGGCCAAACGGCAGAAAGGCGGCAAATCCAATTGGTTGCCGGCCTTTTCCTATGAGCAGACTTTGGATGGTCCCTGCAAGTACCACAGCGGCGCGAAGCCGTCAAATCATACCACCCGAAAGTGCCACTCGCTCGCCAGAATTGCCAAGGGAGACGGCCTCATTCCTTTGCCGCCTTCTGGGCCGCCGCCTCCACCGCCACCCCAGCAGCCGGCTGCTCGGCCAGTCGGCGCAGTGCAAGACAAGTACCCAGAAGAGCATGGAGCCTACGTGGTGTTCACCAGTGTAGAAGATGACCGGCGCAGCAGGCGCCAATAGCAGCAAGAAGTAAATGCAGTGGCAACAAACACTCCAGAGTTCATGCATTGGTCCGAGAGGCCTATCAGTTGGAGTAGAGCGGATCACCCAGAGGTGATGCCGAATCCGGGTTCCTATGCCCTGGTCCTACGTGCCACCCTGGCCACTGATAGGCGGGCCGCCCGCTTCTCGCAAGTACTGATAGACGGAGGCAGCAGTATCAACATCCTGTACAAGGATACAATGGAGAAATTAGGAATCAAGAAAAGACAGCTTCAGAGCAGCCGGACTGTGTTCCATGGAATTGTACCCGGCCTTTCCTGCTCACCAATCGGCAAGATCCTGATAGACGTCCTCTTCGGAGACAAAGATCATTTCCGCCGAGAGCCGGTCTGGTTCGAAGTAGTGGACCTTGAAAGCCCATACCACGCACTGCTTGGCCGACCTGCCTTGGCCAAGTTTATGGCGGTCCCACACTACGCCTACCTCAAGATGAAGATGCCGAGTTCTAAGGGAATTCTGACCGTGGCCGGCGACTACAGGAAGTCGTCCGCCTGCGCGGCCGAGAGCAGCCGGCTGGCCGAGTCCCTGGTGATCGCAGCTGAGAAGCGGCTCCTTGACCGGGTCGTGGCGATGGATGGAAAGCAGCCAGAGATGTCGCCCGACCCCAAGGAGTCGGAAGCTGAGGGCTCGTTTAAGCTGGCCAAAGAAACCAAGAAGATACCCTTGGACCCGGAGCACCCAGAGAGATACGCTGTCATGGGCACAGGCCTTGACAGCAAATAGGAAGGCGAGCTCGTCGATTTCCTCCGTGAGAATCGCGACATCTTTGCATGGTCCCCCAAGGACATGCCTGGTGTCCCGACGGAATTCGCCGAGCACAAGCTACATGTCAGGCCAGATGTGAAACCCGTCAGGCAGCCCTTGTGTCGCCTGTCAGAAGAGAAGAGAAGAGTTGTTGGAGAAGAAATAGCTCGGCTTCTTGTAGCCAGCTTTATCATGGAAGTGTTCTTTCCAGAGTGGCTGGCAAACCCGGTCTTGGTACTGAAGAAAAACAAGCAGTGGCGGATGTGCATTGACTACACAAGCCTCAACAAAGCTTGCCCAAAGAATCCGTTTGCCCTGCCAAGAATCGATCAGGTGATAGACTCCACAGCCGGATGCGAGCTGCTGAGTTTCTCAGATGCATACTCCGGATATCAGCAGATCAAGCTAAACCCGGTAGACAGATTGAAGACCGCCTTCATCACACCATTCGGAGCCTTCTGCTACCTGACTATGACGTTCGGCTTGAGGAATGCCGGCGCCACCTTTCAGCGTTGCATGCAGAAGTGCCTCCTCAAGCAACTCGGCAGAAATGCCCACGTCTACGTGGATGATGTGGTGGTGAAGACGGAGAAGCGTGGGACGCTGCTAGAAGACCTCAAGGAGACCTTTGAGAACCTGCGACGATTCCAGATCAAGCTCAACCCTGAGAAGTGCGTTTTCGGAGTACCAGCCGGCCAACTCCTTGGCTTCCTGGTCTCCGAACGTGGCATAGAGTGAAACCCCGTGAAGATCAAGGCCATCGAGAGGATGGAGGTACCCAGCCGACTGTTGGATGTGCAGAAGTTCACCGGCTGTCTGGCATCCATCAGCCGATTCATCAGTCGGCTGGGCGAGAAAGCTCTGCCCTTGTATCAATTGATGAAGAATACCACCTTTTTCGAGTGGAACCACAAGGCGGATGAAGCATTTCTCCAGCTGAAGAAGATGTTGACTACTCCCCCTGTGTTGGCGGCTCCGACTCCTAAAGAGCCCATGCTCCTATACATCGCCGCCACTAGCCGAGTAGTCAGCACAGTCATCGTAGTCGAACGCAAAGACGAAGGCAAGGCGCTCCCTGTCCAGAGACCGGTGTATTACCTGAGCAAGGTACTATCGACCTCCAAGCAGAACTACCCCCACTACCAGAAGATGTTCTACGGTGTGCATTTCACCGCCAAGAAGTTGAAGCCTTACTTTCAAGAACATCCAATCACCGTGGTTTGCACGGCTCCACTGGCCGAGATCATTGGAAGTCGAGACGCCTCCGGCCGAGTAGCCAAATGGGCCGTAGATCTGGCTCCTTACACCATCTACTACCAGCCCTGCACCGCCATCAAGTCACAAGCACTGGCCGACTTCCTCGTCGACTGGGCCAAGACCCAGTACCTGCCGCCAGCGCCCGACTCCACCCATTGGCGGATGCATTTCGACGGCTCCAAGATGCCCACCGGCCTGGGAGCCGGCGTCGTCCTCACCTCCCCTAAAGGTGATAAGCTCAAGTATGTGCTGCAGATCCACTTCGCCGCCTCCCACAATGTCGCCGAATACGAGGCGCTCATTCACGGGCTTCGGCTTGCCAAAGAACTCGGCATTCGCTGGATCTTGTGCTATGGCGACTCCGACTTGGTGGTCTAACAGTCATGTGGCGACTGGGACGCCAAAGATGCAAACATGGCGAGCTACCGCTTCCTGGTGCAGCAACTCAGCGGATACTTCGAGGGGTGCGAGTTCCTTCACGTGCCAAGAAACGACAACGATCAAGCAGACGCCTTCGCACGAGTCGGCTCCACCCGCGAAGCAATACCATCCGGCGTCGCTCTTCAGCGCCTCCTCAAGCCGTCCATCAAGCCTTCACCAGAATCAGACTCCATCTTTGTGCCGGCTCCTCCCGAAGAAGTCGGATCCGACTCAAGAGCCCCAGCAGACGGCCCCAAGAAAATCATAGTCGAAGCCGGCCCGGGGACTTCAGAACCCGACCCGGGGACTGCGCCAGTCGGCCCGGGGACTGCGTCAGTCGGCCCTGGGACTCCGTCAATCCAGCAAGCGGCCACAGACTCCAGCCTGCTGCCTCCCAGCCCAGCCACCCTTGTCCAAGTCGCGGTGGTGGCAGTTGAAGAAATAGCAGCACCCTCATGGGCGCAGCCCATCCTCAAGTTTCTAGTGAACAGAGAGCTGCCAACTGATGAGATCTTGGCTCGGCAAGTGCAACGTCGAGCGGCAGCTTACACCACAGTCAACAGAGAGCTGGTCAGGAGCAGTGTCACTGGTGTCTACCAGCGCTGCGTAGAACCAGAACAAGGCCAAGCAATCCTCAGAGACATTCATCAGGGCGAGTGCGGCCACCATGCAGCTTCAAGAGCGCTCGTCGCCAAAGCCTTTCGGCACGGTTTCTTCTGGCTGACTGCCCTGGAAGAGGCTAAATAGTTAGTCCAAAAATGCATGGGGTGCCAGAAATTCCGCTCCAAGCCACTTCAGCCGGCTTCCGTGCTGAAGACAATCCCCATCGCCTGGCCCTTCGCAGTTTGGGGCCTGGACATGGTAGGACCATTCAAGACGGCCCGAGGAGGCCTAACTCATCTGCTTGTCGCAGTGGACAAGTTCACCAAGTGGATAGAAGCAAAGCCCATCAAGAAGCTGAACGGTCCGACTGCAGTGACTTTCATCGCCGACATCACAGTGCGGTATGGCATACCGCACAACATTATCACCCACAATGGCACAAACTTTGCCAATGGCGCCTTGGCCCATTTCTGCGCGACGCAGGGCATCCGACTGGACTTAGCATCCGTTGCCCACCCACAGTCAAACGGCCAGGTGGAGCGAGCAAACGGCCTCATCCTGTCCGGCATCAAGCCTCGACTGATCGAACCACTCGAGCGTTCGGCCGGCTGTTGGGTTGAGGAGCTACCATCCGTCCTCTGGAGTCTGCGCATGACTCCAAACAAGTCAACCGGCTTCACGCCTTTCTTCCTCGTCTACGGTGCCGAAGCCGTCATCCCGACGGATATAGAGTTCGACTCTCCGCGAGTCACCATGTACATCGAAGAGGAAGCTGAAGAAGCACACCAAGATGGCGTCGACTTGCTGGAAGAGGGCCGGCTGTTGGCACTCAGCCGGTCCGGCATCTACCAGCAGAGTCTGCGCTGATACTACAACCGAAAGGTCAAGCCAACATCGTTTCAAGAGGGCGACCTTGTGCTCCGGCTGATTCAGAGAACAGTCGGCCAGCACAAGTTGTCGGTGCCTTGGAAAGGTCCCTTCATCATTAGCAAAGTGCTGGGTAACGGCTCCTACTACCTAATTGACGCCCAGAAGCCTCGAGCGCGCAAGAGGGACGACTCCGGCAAAGAAACAGAGCGCCCGTGGAATGCAAATCTTCTTCAAAGATTTTATAGTTGATGCAGTATGTATCGCACTACCCCCTTTGTATTAAAGTACCAAGACCTTGGGCCCCCCTAGACGAGCTCGGGGACTGCCCTTTTGTGGTATGTGTATGATAAGAGTTATGCCTTCGAGCACATTACTTTCATTACAAGCCGCTTGGCACCGGGCCAGACTAGTCGGCCCGGGGACTTGCCGCCTTTCGCTATGAGGAGCTTCCTGCAGTCGGACAAGTAGTGTGTGGTGCCCAATCCGCCTCCTGCCAAAGCCGCAGCTTGCAGAGCGACTGCGAGGCGGGCAGGAGTGAGGAAGAACGGGCCCCACACGAAAATGACTAAGTACCTAAAGCACGAACATAGCGTAAGACGGCCTCCAGCATTTCTGAAACAGAAAGCCGCTTTCTAGCCAACTTGCTAAAAAACTCTAAACGGCCAAGTACTTGCCTTCCCAATGTAGCCAAGCACTTGACCCATCGATAGTCCGCAGAGCGGCTGTCCAACTGGCAAGGCAGCAACTAAAGGAAGGCGGCAAAGGGAAAAGCCTAAAGAGCAGTAAGCAAGGAAAGACGGAAATCGGATAAATATTTACATAGGCCCTTGGCCGAATCTTCGAATAGAAGTTCAAGATACACCCCGCGGGTGGAACTGTTCGAATCTAACAAAGTTTTCAAAAGATTACTAAGACAGACAAACAGAGGCGGAAAAGGCAGCCTAGGAGGCGGCATCTGGGATCGGAGGATCGGACGAGACGGCGTGTCAGGCGCCAGGGCAGTCGGCTGGGCGGTCTCGATTTGGTCGCCTCCGGTGGCAGTCGCCTCCTTGCGACGCAGCTCGTTGCTGGAGGCACGGTCAAGCTGAGGCTGGCCGCCTGCTCCGTCTTCTGGCACCTCCGCCCCGCCTCCGTCTTCCGCCTCGTCCTCCTCCTCGGCGCTGGAGGCGATCACCTCCGCCGAGTCCTCGCCATACTCTGGGTCTATCCCGAACCACTCTGGCAGCACTTCCTCGCCGCCTTCATCCCGCTCGGGCACGAAGACATTGGTGTCCGTGTACTCGGCGATGGCCGCCACATGCTCGATAAGGGCGCCCTCCACGGCTTCCAGCTCGGCCTGGGCTTCTGACCGGAACGCGGCCAGACGGTCCAGATCCAGCCCTGGATACCACGCCTTGACGAACTCCAAGGCCCGGCGCGCTCGGCCCGGGCCGAGGAGCCCTTCCAAGCCTCAAGACGGCCGGCGGCGACTTCCAGCCAGTCGGCGGTCCGACTGGCGGTGCGCAGAGCCGGCATGTCTGGCCAGAGGGCGGCAACTGCCTGGGCACCGGCACGCTGAAGCCGGCACAACAGCCGGTGAGCCGGATGAAGACGGGCTTCAATGCTCAGAAGCTGCTCATCGATGGTTCGGGGGGCATTAGCGGCGATCTCCTCACCGTTTGCCCTTCGCGCCTCTCAAGCAGCCTCGATAGCCAGAGGGACTGCCTGCGAGTGACCAGGGAAGAAGTCTGCCAAGACAAAAAAGAAGCAAGTCGGAAAATCAGAAGTTGGCCTGACGCATAGTCGGAAGCCCGAAGAAACGAAAGAAACTAACCATCAACGATATCCTCGATCTCGTCGAAGCCGGAGGTCTGCATCGCCTCCCTGTCAGTCCAGGAGGAGCGCTCGCTCTCAAACTCGGACAGCAGAGCGGTCTCCCTCTTCGCGGCCTCGTCCTGCGCCTTCCTGAGCAGCTCCTTCTGCTCGGCCAGCTGCGCCGCCAGCAGGTCGCGCTCCGTGGCAAGCCTGCCACACTCCTCCTCCCTGGCACACCGGGTGGTATTGGCCTCGCCTAGCTGCTCCTGAAGAGCAGCGTTGGCGCATGAAGAACGAAAGAAGAGACAAATAAGTCGTTAGCAAAATAGATCGCCGGGAAGATGTGGCTCGACTGCTCAGTAGTCGGCCCGAATCTCGGGGACTACAGCCCGCGGGTGCGCCAGCGCGCCCCCGCGAAGAAAAGGAAAAAGAGCATACTCCGGCTTTCCATCAAGTCGGCGGTACGCTTGTTCAACTCCTCAACATTGCGGTTGAAGGCAGTGGCGCGGAGGTTATGATACTCCTGCAATAAGTCAATGGAGACAAGTTAGTATTTGGAACTCGCCAGAGGGAGTTTCGAACCGCCTGCTCAGGAGCTGGCCCGGAACTCGGGGACTACACCCAGTGGGTGCGCTGGCGCGCCCCCACAGAGAAAAACAAGAATCAAAAAGAAGAGGGAAACGTACTCGGACGGACGTCCGCGCGGCCAGATGCGCCCTGGTGCAAGCTTGAAGGGTGTCACCTTCAGCGCGCAGTTTCGCCTGAACGTCCAGGAGCGCTTGGTTCAGCGGCCCGGTGCCGCCCCCGCGCAACCACCCGGTGGGCGCGGCGCTTGTGGCCTCGGCGTCTAGGGTTGCCGAGCTGGCAGCGCTGGTTTCCTGAGGTCGCGGCGCCGAGGTCGCCCTCTCGAGACGGCGGCGCACCGGCGAGACGACTTGAAGAAGCAGCCACGCCTCGGCCTCGTCCGCGATCGGCGGCTCCGACTGATCCACCGGCTGTTTGCCGTGCGGTCTCCCAGACGGCGGCGGAGGTGGCGGTGGCGGCACAAGAGTGTCCGACATAGAAGCCTCACCGCCCTCCTTCTCCGCAAGGGGGTTCTCGGTGCCGGCCTCTCCGGTCTGCCCCGTGAACTCCGGAGGCGGCGGCGCAGACGACAATGGGGGGACGAGCATCGCCGATCGGCGACGCGCAGCCTCCTCGGCACGCCGTCTCGCTGCAAGGGCGGCTTCGGCATCCTCCAGCCTTTTCTGGGCGTTGGCGGCCGCCTTCTCGGCCTGCGCCTTCTCCAGGCCGTCAGCCTCCTCCTCGTCGCGCTTCTCCCGTGCATTTCGCTCCGTCGCCTCCCGGAGGTCGGCGGCGGGATCGGCCCGCCGAGTATTGGCGGATGTCTCTGCCGACCCCATGACGGAGGGGACGGCGACTCTCTCAAGGGAAAGAGGGGCCCTGAAGAAGAACAGAGGGACAATAAAAGAAGACTCGGACAAGATTCAACGAAGGAAAATAAAAGAGCATAAAGACTTACGCAGAGACTAGCGGCGGCCTTCTCACTTCCCTTCGGAAGCGGTTGTCCTTCGCGGCTGCCTCCTCCCGTTTGGTCACGGCGGCTTCCCCCTTGAGCTTCTTCAATTTGCCGCCGGGTGCACTCGGCCCGGCGTGACGCCTCTTCGCGCCGCCTTGGCCAGCCAGGCTGGCGGAGGAGCCGGCGCCCGACAAGCCGGCCCTCGGCTGGTGGCGCGGGGCGACTTCCCCGTCGGCGTCGTCGTCAGGCCAGTCGGCGCAGGTGGCCGAGGGCTTGAAGCCGCCTTCTGTTCCTTCTCCCCCGCCTTCGGCGTCGGCTTCCATCACCGCCGCCCCCAAGTCGGGGTCGTCGACGTCGCTGTCCGCACGATCGGGAACATACTCGCGGGGCTGTCTCGTGGCGCCGGCGGCAGGCTCCATGAGAAGGTTCTAGCCCAGAAGAAACCGACAAGAGTCAGAAGCCGGAGTCGGCCGCAAAGAAGACAAAACAATAGGGGGACGTGACTTACCACTGGTGGGGGGTTGTCGCGCGAGTACGGCTCCTTGCCGAACTACCAGTCCTCCTCGAACTCGCAGTGCGCGATATGGTTCACCAAGTTCGCCTCCTCCTTGCGGGGCATCTCCTTGGTGCTCATCCGACTTGGGTCTTTGAGGCCGCTCATCTGACAGATTAGGTGAGGCCGGCCTTGGAGCGGGAGAACTCGGCGCGCCACAAAGGCGGCCAGCAAGTCGGCCCTGACGAGGCCTTCCGACTGCAACAAGACTCGGAGTCGCGCTACGGCGGCGGCTCCGGAGGGAGTCAGCGTCTTGGCTCGGTGAGACCAGCTGGCGAGCCTCCCAGTTAGGGGGGCGGCGTTGTAAGGCGGCAGGTTGACCCAGTCACCGTCGGAGGAGAGGTTCTTCACGTAAAAATATGAGCGCTGCCACATCTTCACCGACTTGATCAGCGAGATGGGAGGAAAAGGATTGTCGGCTGTCGAGCGCCGCACCGCGATGTAGGTGTCGCACTGAGCCGGAATGCCGGCGACTTGCGTGCCGAGCTTCGAAGAGAAGAATTCTCCCCACAGCTCGAGGGTGGGGAGAACGCCGAGGAAACCTTCGCACAGAGTGGCGAAGGCGGAGAGCAACACCATCGTATTCGGAGTGAGGTGGTGCGGTTGAAGGTTGTGGAACTCCAAGAACGAGCGAAAGAAGCCGTTCGCCGGCAGCCCCAGGCCGCGCATGAGGCGCGAGCGGAAGATGACCCGCTCGCGCTCCTCCGGCGCCGGCCGGGTCTCCCCCGCCGGTGCGGGGCGGGCGCGCACGAGGTCCGCGCTGGGGAGACGGCGTGTCTGGTGGAGGAACTCGATGTGTTCCTCTTCTCCCTCCGAGCCGTCCCACACGCCGGAGTGCACGGCGGGGGCCGCGGCGGAGGAAGAGCTCATCGCCGCGGTGTGGAGTGCTCTCGCTCAGCGGCAGAGGCAGGAGGGGGAGAAGGCAAGATGAGGCGGGGGAGCGGGGGAGAAGGGCGCGAGTGTGGTGCCGCTCCGCTCCCCCCCCCTCCCCGCCGCCTACTTATAGCCCTATGGGCTGAGAAGCCGAGGGGGCGGGCGTGGGATTAACTATGCACGATGCCCCACACCGCCCCACGATTCACCCCATGAAGTTACTGCGTGCAGTAACAACGTGGGAAAACCAACCGTCCACGGCCGCAATGGATCCGTTCGTATGCTGAGGCACGGTAGTGGCGGGCCCCGCCTGACGGCCCGTCCCGTCCCACGCGTGGGCGGGCAGGCTGTCCTCTCCACGTGGCGCCACGCGATAGGACCACCCCGATGGCTGCAGGGAAGCGTATCGGGCACGCCGTCTGGTTTCCCGCTGCGACTTTCAAGCTGCGACTCCTCGCTAGAAAACATCAGACTCTCGACAGTCGGCCCAAGGGAAGACGGCAGCCGAGTCCCAGAGTCCGCTCCGGGGAGGTTGAAACTGTTGAAGCCCCACTATGCAGCGCCCGCAGGGCTTCACCAGCTTTGGGGACTACTATCGAAGTAATGGGCCACGGGTAGGCTAACCCAAGTCCCAAGACCTTTCAAGACATCAGGGCAGGCCGCGCCCCTCAGGCCGAGTCCCAGGAGCCGACTCCAAGACAAGCCGAGTCCCAGACGACGACTCCAAGATAAGCCGACTCCAAGTTGGCGACCTCTAGAGAGGCCGACTATGGAGAGTCGGCCCATGACTACTCCCTCATCTTGAAGTACAATGCGGGGTACGGTCACGGCCTGGCCGTTCCCCTCCCCTGCGTACGAAGGACCGGCATGGCTACAGTGAGCCGTATCGCTGGAAGATCTCCGGCGAGGCGCGACACTGTTGCCATGCCTGCCCTGACCTCAGCCACAGTGCGCAACGCACTGTGCCCACGACGCCGGCCTGTACGACCCGAAGACCGCAGGGCCGCCTGTCAGTGGGCAGACCGAAGGCGGCCTGAGCGCCCCGAAGACGGACCTGTGGGAGTCGGCCTCCCTGGAGTCGGCCGACTCCTCCCCAGGGCCCCACGAGCCATTGACCAGACAGGATGAGGAATGGCGACAGTAATCGCTCGATAGACGGCGGCACTATTGCCACGACCCAGTGACCACGCTTGCGTCATCAGGAGTGCCGCTACAGTATCAAGCCTGTCCGCGAGACCCACTAGTCGGCGGGCCCCAGGAGCCGGCGGGAAGGACGGCGGACAGAGAGACAGACGGCTGGGA
Source organism: Triticum dicoccoides (assembly GCF_002162155.2). Classification (NCBI taxonomy): domain Eukaryota; kingdom Viridiplantae; phylum Streptophyta; class Magnoliopsida; order Poales; family Poaceae; genus Triticum; species Triticum dicoccoides. Next base: position 321,124,717 of record NC_041381.1, on the reverse strand, counting down.
CCCGCACCCAGCCGGATTACCATTGTACCCCCGGGGGGTAGGCCTATATAAACCCCCCGGGGCACCCATGCAAAGGGTTCGGACCTTGATAGAGATAGACCAGATAGCACCAGGGGAGAGAGCTAGCCTTGCCCTCTCCTGCCTCCCGATACAGCTCCAGGAGCACCATTGTAGTCACTTTGCCTTAGTGATCATGCGGAGACCCGCCAGAGCAGCAGTAGGGGTGTTATCTCCTCGGAGAGCCCTGAAGCTGGGTAAGATCCGCCGGCATGCATGTCTTCGCCTCATCCCATTTCCAGGCACCGGCGGCGTTCTACTCGCCCCCACCATGATAAGCCATCCTTTGGCATATGTCGCACCCAACCCCCGACAAGGCGGATGGTAACAGGAGACAAGGGACGCGATGTTTTTACCCAGGTTCGGGCCCTCTCGATGGAGGTAAAAACCTACTCCTGCTTTATTGATATTGATGATATGGGTAGTACAAGAGTAGATCTACCACCAGATCAGAGTGGATAAACCCTAGAAGCTAGCGTATGGTATTATTATTGTTCGTCCTACGGACTAAAACCTTCCGGTTTATAAAGGCACCAAAGAGGGTTAGGGTTACCCAGAGTTGGTTACAATGGTAGGAGATCTACATATCCGTATCGCCAACCTTGCCTTCCACGCCAAGGAAAGTCCCATCCGGACATGGGACGAAGTCTTCAATCTTGTATCTTCATAGTCCAGGAGTCCGGCCAAAGGCTATAGTCCGGCCATCCGGACACCCCCTAATCCAGGACTCCCTCAGTAGCCCCTGAACCAGGCTTCAATGACGACGAGTCCGGCGCGCATATTGTCTTCGGCATTGCAAGGCAGATTCCTCCTCCGAATACTTCATAGAAGATTTTGGACACCAGGATAGTGTCCGGCTCTGCAAAATAAGTTCCACATACCACCATAGAGAGAATAACATTTACACAAGTTCAATCTGCTGACGTATTTCGTGGTGTGACATCACACCATGGCCAAGCCTTTATTCGAATCGTTTTTACTGTCCCACCTCAGCGCGTTTAGCGAGGCGGTTTCCTTGGCAGGTCTTGTCAAATCCGAGATCGTGTCCCCTTATTCCGGGATTCTCATCAATACGGGCATGGGTAACCCAACTGCGCCATTGATCACGGCGCTTGGGAGATAAGCGAGTTTTACCAGGCTGGTGGGGACGCATAGCTTCGTCCATCCATATAAGGGGATAAGGATCCACTTTTTCACACACGCCTTCTTTCTCCTTTGCTCATCCATTTCCGCGCACTTGAGCTCCAGCACCCAAGTCCGCACATCTCGCCTCAACCTTCCCCAGCCATGTCCGGAGGGGGAGGCAAGTGGATGGTCTCCTCCGTCACGGAGGGGCACATCAAGAAGATGCGGAAGGCCGGATACTTGTCCAGCGACATCGCGCATCGGCTCTCCGACAAGGGGCAGCTCATCCCCACCCCCGGGCCCCATGAGAGGGTGGTGTTCCTCGCCCACTTCCTCCGTGGACTAGGTTTTCCACTTCACCCATTTGCCCGGGGGCTCATGTTCTACTACGGCCTGGATTTCCACGATCTGGCCCTGAATTTCATCCTCAACATCTCGGCGTTCATCGTCGTGTGCGAGGCCTTCCTATGCATCTAGCCCCACTTTGGCTTATGGCTGAAGACCTTCAATGTCAAGCCGAAGGTAGTGGGCGGCCGCCAAGCAGAGTGCGGAGGTGCCATGGTGGGCAGGATGCCCAACGTCCTATGGCTTGAGGGCTCTTTTGTGGAGACCATAAAGGGGTGGCAAACGGGGTGGTTCTATAACACCGAGCCGTGTGACCCTAAATGGGTGGCGGCCCCCAAATTCCGATCTGGCTTCCCTACACGGCTCACCTCCTGGAAGGAGACGGGCTTGACGTGGGGTAATTCGGAAGAGCTGACCGGACTTCAATCCTGCGTCCAAAGCCCGGTGAACAAGAAGCTCAAGCTTGTCAACATAGTCCAAGTCATGCTCATCCGCCGGATCCTCCCGTGCCAACAACGGGCCTTCATCTTGTGGCAGTTTGATCCGGCACAGCACCAAACCTTGAGCAGGATCTTCGACACTACGTACGAAGATGCTTGGAAGGTGCTGTTCAAGGGCGCCGAGGCTTCCGCATCCGCTTCCGAAGATCGCGGATACATCTCGCAGCGTCAAGCCAGCGAGGTAAGCTATTTTACCCTTTACGGGACTCTTGTTATCCATAGTTTGACTCTATGCGGGATCTAAACTCCCTTACCTTTGACAGGCCTGGCAAAAGACGTCCGGGCAGGTTAACTGTCCGGCTCCCTTGCCAGAAGACCCAGCGGACGCCCGATTGATGGGGCTGCTGGTTCCGGCACCTCACGTGGTGCCGGAGAAGAAGGCCAAGAAGAAGGCCACGGGAACTCGAAAGAGTTCCCAGCGCCAGGTGTTATCAGACTCATCGTCCGACGACTCTGAGGCGGACTCCTCCCGCAAAGACGGGGAGGAGGAAAAAGAGGCCTCTTCCCCAGCGGGGGAGAGAAGAAAAGCAAGGCCGCCCCAACGGGGGAGGTCGAAGGGTCCAAGAAGGGAAGGACCCTCCCTCCAGACTACTCCGCCAACGCCGACGACGGCGAAGAGGAGTGGCCACCGAGGACTAAGCCCCTGGCGACATCGTAAGTGTCCGGATACCAGAATAACTCATGGCATTTCGTTTGTCGCATAGAATATTCTAACGCCGAATATAACCATGCAGCCCGCCCAAGGACGGGCTCGACACTTCAACGAGCGGCTCCCTGGCTTCGTCGGACGTGAATAGCACTTCACTTCCGGCCGTCTCCTCTCCTCGCGCTGCAGACAATGCCGAGGTGGGGTCCCAAAAGGGGCCCAGCCAGGAGGAGGAGGTCCTGGAGGTGCCGCAAGGCAACCTTCCAGACTTCAGGCACAAGGGGGATCAAACCCCGAAGGGTTCTGAGTCCGGCCCTGGGCCGGACTCCGCACCGGAACCTTCAGTGGTTCCGGAGTCCGGCAGCGGCCCCTTCGTAAGAAGGGCGAGACTGAGACACCCGGTGACCTCCGTCCAATCGGAGGCACCGGATAATTTGCTGGAGGCGCTTAACGGCGCCTCCATCGACGAGGAGCACCGCTCTGTTATGAGTGTGGTGATCTAGAAAGTTCAGTCCGCCAAGAGCGGGCTGACTGAAGCCTGTGCCAGCCTTCTAACAGGCTTTGAGGTATGTATTTAAGATATGTAAAAATATTACCGCATAGACAGTAGCCCATGATGCTCAGTTTGGTGTTCGGAAAGAAAAGTCGAACTGAGGATCTAAAAAGATGTACGCAAGAGTCTAACATAAGTATGTCAATATGGGGAATGCAGGCTGCGCTGCTGACCTCTGCCGCACTGACTGCGGAGGTCAATGCATTGAAGCAGAGCCTCGAGCGGTCCGAGAACGAGCTTGGCCTTGCCAAAAAGCAGCTCGAGGACAAGGAAGGTAAGTAATACCTTATGGAAGTATATAAAAGATGTGGTTGCAAAAAATGACAGGAATAACATGAGAATTGCAGGGGCCACGAACGAGGTGGCGACCCTGAAGGAGGTGGTGTCCAAGGACGAAAGTGCGGCCGCGGAGCGCACCGAGCGAGAGAGGAAGGAGGCGCGGGTGGCGGAGGTGCGGCAAGAGCTCCAGGCTCTCATGGAGCAACACGAGAGTTTCGAGCGTGACTCAAAGACTCGAGAGTCCGAGCTTGCCTCGGCTCTTGAGAGCGCCAAAGCCGCTAAGGCCGAAGGCCAGAAAGCCCTCCAGGAAATTGAGGCGATGAAGAAGATAGCGGCGGGTAAGGCATTCTTCATGCAAAGCAAGCACGTGGTGAATTACTTGTTACTTACTCGAATCCGGAGCTCTCCAGGAGCATTCGCAGATCTGCCCCGCAGTGTGTCCGATGCTGACGCATTCTACCGGGCCGAGGAGGGGATCTCGACGGAGAAGGTGTTCTGGTCTCAGTATGCTGAGGCCGGACACCCGGTGCCCTTGAGCGACCAGCTGAAGCAGCTGGTCGAGCTCCATAAGGTGGCCGAACAGGCCATGAAGGGCCTCATTTTTTGGCTGTGGCCTAAAGAAGCCATGCCTGGGAGCTACTTCGGGCTGGTGAGGCGGCTGGTGGACGCCTGTCCATGGATTGAAGTCGTCAAGCGCTCGTCTGTATCGAAGGTGCCCGTAGGGCCCTTGCCCATGCTGAAGTGCACTGGGGCAAGATGGACGCTGAGAAGCTTGTGACGGACGCTCCACCACCGGGCAGGGAGTATCGCACGCCCGAGATGTATTATGTGGGCGTCCTAAAGGGTGCCTGCCTTATAGCGGGTGAATGCTCCAAAGATGTAATTTTTGAGTAAACTCGCATTTGTTATCCTGTACGCTTGAAAACTTGTTCATATGCGCTAAGCAACGCTTGTGAATTTAAAATATTACTTTCTGTGCGGCCGTTTATTAAATTTGAGAGATGGCGAGTCGTCGGCTTCTGCCCCCATGCCACGAGTGCTGGGGTGTTCAGGATAAACTTGAGCGCTCTTTTTCCCATTCTTGGGTCCTTCGAGGGAGGCTCTCAACGCAACGAACAAGGCAACCAGACTATAATGCTTGAACACTCTCACTTAGCCATAGAATTCTATAATTTTAAATTTCGGCGAAGCCCCTAGTATTCGGAAGACCGAATTCGAGGCGCTATCCATGCCTGGGCCGGACAAAGCCGACTCCTCGCTCTAAGCGGCATAAGTCTTTAGGGACTCGAAAACCTCTCGAACAGCGACCGGCTCTCACCCTATCATGACGGTCAGTTTTAGCTTTCTCCACTGAGGTGCTTAACCCAGCTCAACCGGGGCACAATCGCAGTGGTTCTCCCAGCGCTACCTTAGCCAATATAACGGAACGTAAGGTACCAAAACATGGGAGCGGGGCAAACCCAACTATTGACCCAAGACATGATTCGGAGCCGATGCATATAATGCTATAAGTTTGGGGTGCCGCACTTGTGAAAGTGTTCGGACTTATCACACCATATTTTGGGGTACTTAAGCCCCTGGTGTATTTGGTCGTACCAAAGTGTACGGGTGCAACATGTCATAAGTGAACATATATAGATAAAAAAGGGAATGCAATAATAGGCAAAAGCTATGCATTGTTTATTCAAAAAAGTTGCGGTAAAAGCAAAACGATACAAATAGTGCGATAAGCAAGGGACAGGACTATTTGACATGTCTCCCTCCAGGAGCGAGCTGCGGGATGTTATGTAAAACAAGTATATTGCTCGTTATAGAGACCACCTGGACACTCGACGTAGATTTCTGCTTCCCTGGCTGTTGCATTGTCTGTTCGGCGATTCTACTGCCGGACAGGGCTTCTTGAGAAAGGAGTCCTAAAAGTAAGAGAAAAAAGAAGAATGACACAATTGGGAGACCCTGGTGCAGTTGAGCCGCATTCTGGGCCTGCCGTGGTCATGCCCCTCCCCCTGTGCCCATGGTATTTCCAGAGCGTAATTATGTACGCGTAGTACTGGTTTCGCAATTTTGTGAGGGCTGGGGTTGGGGCCGCATTGCCACGCGTGCTCGGAACATGCCAGGCGGTCTTGTTGTAGGTTACTCTGGGCGCGCTTGACGGTGTCCGGACGTTTAATAGCCGGACTCGAGCATTGCCTTAAGAGGCTGCTTTGTACTTCTGCCGCGAGGGCCGCCGTATGCTCCTCCGTTCGGAGGGAGCGTTTGGTGTTTCCGTTGACCGTCATGACTCCTCGAGGGCCTTGCATCTTGAGCTTGAGGTATGCGTAGTGCGGCACCGCATTGAACTTTGCAAATGCGGTTCGTCCGAGCAGTGCATGATAGTCGTTGCGGAACGGGACTATGTCGAAGATTAATTCCTCGCTTCGGAAGTTATCCGGTGATCCGAAGACCACTTCAAGTGCAACTGAGCCTGTACAGTTGTCCTCTACACCTGGTATGACGCCTTTGAAGGTCGTCTTTGTTGGTTTAATCCTTGAGGGGTCTATGCCCATCTTGCGCACTATATCCTGATAAAGCAGGTTCAGGCTGCTGCCACCGTCCATCAGGACTCTCGTGAGGTGAAATCCGTCAACGATTGGGTCTAGAACCAAGGCGGCGAATCTGCCATGGTGGATGCTAGTGGGGTGGTCCCTTCGATCGAAAGTGATTGGGCTGGAGGACCACGGATTGAACTTTGGGGCGACTGGCTCCATTGCATATACGTTCCTTAGTGCACGCTTCCGCTCCCTTTTGGGTATGTGGGTTGCGTATATCATGTTCACCGTCCGCACTTGTGGGGGGAAGCCCTTCTGTCCTCTATTGTTCGGCGGCCGGGGCTCCTCCTCGTCGTCGCTATGCAGCCCCTTGTCATTGTTTTCGGCATTTAACTTGCCTGCCTGCTTGAACACCCAATAATCCCTGTTCGTGTGATTGGCTGGCTTTTCGGGGGTGTCGTGTATCTGGCATGAGCGATCGAGTATTCGGTCCAAATTGGACAGGCCCGGAGTATTTCTTTTGAATAGCTTTTTCCGCTGACCGGGCTTAGAGCCTCCGAATCCGGCATTGACTGCCGTATCTTCAGCATTATCGCCATTAATGCGGCGCTTGTGCTTGTTGTGACGCGACCTGCCGTTGCGAGCTAGCCAGTTGTCCTCTCCCGCGCAAAAGCGAGTCATGAGTGTTGTGAGGGCTGCCATGGATTTCGGCTTTTCCTGTCCTAGGTGCCGGGCAAGCCACTCGTCGCAGATGTTATGTTTGAAGGCTGCAAGGGCCTCTGCATCCCGACAGTCGACGATTTGATTTTTCTTGGTTAGGAACCGTGTCCAGAATTGTCTGGCCGATTCTTCTGGCTGCTGAATTATGTGGCATAGGTCATCGGCGTCTGGTGGTCGCACATAGGTGCCCTGGAAGTTGTCGAGGAATGCAGCTTCCAGATCTTCCCAACAACCAATTGACTCCGCTGGCAAGCTGTTAAGCCAATGCCGAGATGGTCCTTTAAGCTTGAGTGGGAGGTATTTGATGGCATGTAGGTCATCACCGCGGGCCATGTGGATATGAAGGAGATATTCCTCGATCCAGATCGCAGGATCTGTTGTGCCATAGTATGATTCAATGTTTACGGGTTTGAAACCCTCAGGGATTTGATGATCCATCACTTCGTCTATGAAGCATCGTGCGTGTGCGGGGCCCCTGTATTGGGCTATATCACGACGTAGCTCAAATGAGCTTTGTCTACTGTGTTCGGCCCGGCCGGAATTGCCATATCCAGCGTGACGGCTATCATCACGCATCATGGGGTGCCCACGCGATCCATAGATCGATCTTGTTCGTCTTGCCTTGTCCTCCAATATATACCGCAGGTCTGGCGCATTTCCCTGTGCCTTGGTATTTTTTGAGCGGCGCCGGGTGCGGCTTGAGTAGAGGGCCGAGAGGCCTCTCTGTCACGGCCACGAGGTGGCCGGTCGGCCGTATCATGCATTGGTGATGTAGGTTTAGGTGCTTCCTCCTTGAATCGGGGTAGCAGCCTGCGTTTTGGGTAGTTCTTGGAGGGGTGTACGAGTTCATACTCTCCGGCCGCGAGGACTTCAGTCCATCTGTCGGCTAGCAAGTCTTGGTCAGCTCTAAGCTGTTGCTGCTTTTTCTTGAGGCCGCTTGTCGTGGCCATAAGCCTGCGTTTGAAACGCTCTTGTTCGACGGGATCCTCAGGCACGACAAATTCGTCGTCGTCGAGGCTTGCCTCGTCTTCGGAGGGAGGCATGTAATTATCATCCTCTACCTCTCTGTCTGCCGCTCTCTCATGAGGGCTGGCTTCTCCATCCTCCTGCGCTGAATCCTGCTGGAGGGGGTTGTCTTTGGCACTGTCCGGGGTGTTATTGTCTCCGGTGCCGGAATCTCCATTTTTGCTGTGGCGGGATTTAGAGCAGCGCCGCTGACGCCGACGCTTAGGCTGTTTCTTGGAGGGGTCATTCTCCATTGTTCCATCGCCGCTCCCATCATTTGGGATGTCCACCATGTATATGTCGTATGACGAGGTGGCCTTCCAGTGCCCTGTAGGCGCTGGTTCTTGGTCGTCTCCTGCATCGTCGTCCATACCGTCGATGTCTTCGGAGTCGAAGTCGAGCATGTCGGTTAAGTCATCGACAGTGGCTACGAAGTGGGTGGTGGGTGGGCTTTGAATTTCTTTGTCGTCCGCATCCCAACCTTCCTGACCATAATCCGGCTAGGGCTCTCCTGATAAAGAGAGAAACTTTAGCGAATTCAGGATGTCGCCAAAGGGAGAGTGCTGAAAGATGTCCGCGGCAGTGAACTCCATGATCGGTGCCCAATCGGATTCGATTGGCAGGGGCGCGGAAGGTTAGGAGTCCGGAGAGGAGTCCGGCACCTGGGAGTCACGAGCTTCGCAAAGGACAGGGTTGGTGTTCGGCTCAATCGCCGTAGAGATAGCAGCCCCCGAGGCGGTGTCCAGCCACCCATCCTCGATCGGCGCAGTCGGCTCCGAGCTAAGGGTCGGAGCGGACACTTGTGCGGCCTCCAGGGCACTGTCCGGCAGCAGAGCTAGATCATGCCCATCGTGACAGTGCGGCGCGCTTGGCTGTGGCTCGAACCCGTCGAAGATCAAGTCTCCGCGGACGTCAGCCGTATAGTTCAAACTTCCAAATCTGACCTGATGGCCAGGGCCGTAGCTTTCAATCTGCTCCAGATGGCCAAGCGAATTGGCCCGCAACGCAAAGTCGCCGAATACGAAGATTTGTCCGGGGAGAAAAGTCTCACCCTGGACCGCATCGTTGTTGATGATCGGAGGAGCCATCGGGCCTAAAGATGACAACACAGAGGAACTCTCAATGAAAGCACTAATGTCGATGTCAAAACCGGCGGATCTCGGGTAGGGGGTCCCGAACTGTGCGTCTAGGCGGATGGTAACAGGAGACAAGGGACACGATGTTTTTACCCAGGTGCGGGCCCTCTCGATGGAAGTAAAACCCTACTCCTGCTTGATTGATATTGATGATATGGGTAGTACAAGAGTAGATCTACCACAAGATCAGAGAGGCTAAACCCTAGAAGCTAGCCTATGGTATTATTATTGTTCGTCCTACGGACTAAAACCCTCCGGTTTTTATAGGCACCAAAGAGGGTTAGGGTTACATAGAGTCGGTTACAATGGTAGGAGATCTACATATCCGTATCGCCAAGCTTGTCTTCCACGCCAAGGAAAGTCCCATCCGGACACGGGACGAAGTATTCAATCTTGTATCTTCATAGTCCAGGAGTCCGGCCAAAGGCTATAGTCCGGCCATCCGGATACCCCCTAATCCAGGACTCCCTCAACATTCTTTAGGGCAAATTCATTGAATTCAGGCTTTACTTCAGTCACGTGTGGCACTTCACACAACCCGGATTCAATGGCGCATTGTCCAATAAGAGGCCCTCTTCCAAGAAGGGTGGGAAAACCTAGGCTATTGCACATTTTAATGTACCTTCATAATGTGTAAGCATGCCCTTCAGTCTGTCTTTCATTCCAGATAGATCAGATATAGCATCATCATGAGCAACTGCAGTCTCAGTGTCGCTAGGGTCAGCTGATGCACAGCTAATCTTGTGCGGTGTTGTCACGCAATAAGAAGCATCCTCCATGCCCGCCTCCCCTCCCATCTGCTAGCTATTTGTCAGTGTTAGAGTCTTCTGCATCATCATTGACTCCTCAATATCCTTTTGAACAGCCGAATACATGTCCTTCCTCAACCCTTCATACAATTCATTCTGCTTCATTTCACTCCTCTCTTTTTTCATGCTAGGCCTCTCTTCTTTGCTGCGTGTGAAAGACCTCTTGTGCGGGACATTAACACCTATACTCCATGCATGGCCAGGGGGCTCTTTTGTTTCCAGAGCATCAGACAGAATGTCACATGGCCCTGAGTTCCTATAAAACCTTCCAGGGATCTTGGAAGCCTTTAACATCACTGCAACATCTTGAGCCTGCGTTGGTTTTCCTTGAAGAGGAAAGGGTGATGCGGCAATGGTAGCATAAGTATTTCCCTCAATTTTTGTGAACCAAGGTATCAATCCAGTAGGAGGCTCCTCAAAAGTCCCACGCACCTACACAAACAAACAAAGAACTCGCAACCAACGCAATAAAGGGGTTGTCAATCACTTCAAGGCCACTTGCGAAAGTGAGATCTAATAGAGATAGTATGATAAGATAAATATATTTTTGGTATTTTATAATATAGATGCAAAAAGTAAAGATGCAAATAAAAGTAGATTGAAAGCAAATATGATAAAAGATAGACCCGGGGGCCATAGGTTTCACTAGAGGGTTCTCTCAAGATAGCATAAGTATTACGGTGGGTGAACAAATTACTGTCGAGCAATTGATAGAAAAGCGAATAATTATGAGATTATCTAGGCATGATCATCTATATAGGCATCACGTCCGTGACAAGTAGACCGACTCCTGCCTGCATCTACTACTATTACTCCACACATCGACCGACTCCTTCCTGCATCTAGAGTATTAAGTTCATAAGGAACAGAGTAACGCATTAAGCAAGATGACATGATGTAGAGGGATAAACTCATGCAATATGATATAAACCCCATCTTTTTATCCTCGATGGCAACAATACAATACGTGCCTTGCAACCCTTTCTGTCACTTGGTAAGGACACCGCAAGATTGAACCCAAAGCTAAGCACTTCTCCCATGGCAAGAAAGATCAATATAATAGGTCAAACCAAACTGATAATTCGAACAGACTTACAAAGATAACTCAATCATACATAAAAGAATTCAGAGGAGATTCAAATATTTCTCATAGATAAACTTGATCATAAACTCACAATTCATCGGATCTCGACAAACACACCGCAAAAAGAGTTTACATCGAATAGATCTCCACAAGAGAGGGGGAGAACATTGTATTGAGATCCAAAAAGAGAGAAGAAGCCATCTAGCTAATAACTATGGACCTGAAGGTCTGTGGTAAACTACTCACAACTCATCAGAGGGGCTATGGTGTTGATGTAGAAGCCCTCCATGGTCGATTCCCCCTCCGGCGGAGCGCCGGTGAAGCCTCCATGATGGGATCTCACGGATACAGAAGGTTACGGCGGTGGAAATTGTGTTTTATTGGCTCCCTGGATGTTTTCGGGGTACGTAGGCTTATATAGGAGGAAGAAATACGTCGGTGGCCACCCGAGGGGCCCACGAGACAGGGGGCACGCCCTATAGAGGTGGGCGCGCCCTACCCTCTCGTGGCCGCCTCGGCTGCTTCTTGACTTGCACTCCAAGTCTCTGGATCACGTTCATTCCAAAAATCACGCTCCCGAAGGTTTCATTCCGTTTGGACTCCGTTTGATATTCCTTTTCTTCGAAATACTGAAATAGGCAAAAAAAATAGCAATACGGGTTGGGCCTCCGGTTAGTAGGTTAGTCCCAAAAATGATATAAATGTGTAAAATAAAGCACATAAACATCCAAAAGGGGTAATATAATAGCATGGAACAATCAAAAATTATAGATACGTTGGAGACATATCAATCACGAGATACAGTTCTTTGTCATGTGAGTTTTCAAAGTAATAAGTTTTGTCATCACGCCTACTTGCACGTGCCCGTAAGTAGCTTCTAGCACGTTTGCCCCTGATTTCACTAAAGGCTGGTTTCCCACCCGCCGCTACTCCTACTTTGTCCTCCTGGTCCCATATCGGTTTCATGTCATAGTATCCTGCCACACTCAAACGGTGGGGGTGTGTGTTCCTCTTCTGAAGTTCCGATTGCTTGGCACTCTTCTCAGAAAATTCTATAGTTGCCCTGACCCTTTCGAATTCTGCCCAGTCTGCCTTTGTAGTTTGGGGGTATGCGGGGATTGGGTCCTTGCCTTCACTCAAGTACTTCTTGTACAGCACGTGCTTCCAGTTTATCCAAGCATCCCTAGCCTTCTTCTGTGCAGCGTGTTCCACCTGCATTCTCCACTGCTCTAGAACGTTGAAGTGATCCATGATCTCCCAGACTATCCTTTGCCGTGTTTCCGTGTCAGCCTTCCGAAACCCCGGCAGATTAATGTTGAGCCTTGCCCTGCCAACAAATCCACACACACTCCTGAACCTCATGCATGCTTTATCTGGTTTAGTTGGAGCCCAAGACTTTAAATCGATCTCGGTTACTTCATATACACCTTTAGGCTGGTGTGTGGGCTTCCTTGGAGCGTTCCTCCGTGTCCTGGCCGGAAGGGTAATTTCTGCAGCTCTATCCCGTTCAAGATTACTTGATCCCTCACCATCTGCTGAAGATCTAGGGTTGTCGGAATCAGATGAAGATACATCCCCTAAACCATGAGTGCTATCACTACTACTCGGCATCAACAGAGAACACATGCGAAACTCGGGAAAGGAGGATAAGCATAAAACTAACAACTTGGTATCAAGCTGTCTAAACATGTCATACAATAATTTAGAAAAATGTACGGCTTATTTGTTAAGTTTGTGTGACTCGGGCGCCTGCGATATGTAAATCGGCAGTAACTTATTGGAACAAATACAACTTATATGTACTAGTTAGGAAGGTAGATAATGAACATATATACGCTCTCCGTTATTTTATAGCCAATTTGGGAACATACGGAACGAAATAGGAAGAGGGATTGCATGGAAATATGCCTCACCGTGATGGAGAGCAGTAACTAACAGGTTTCCTAATGCAAACCCGGCCGGACCATAGGAGAGGCGAGGGTTACAGGATCGATATGCTCGAGGGTGGATGGCGAGAAAACGAAGACGGCGAGGCGCGGGCAGCTACGTGTTGGGAACGACAATGGAGGTAGGGTTGACGCAGAAGAGCGGGCACACGGCCGGGGTGAGCACGCTGGCACCAGAGAGGGTTCTACCGTGGATCTGGGGGAGGGGGAGCTGGCCATGGAAATTGGGTGGACTAGTTGAGTGAAATGCGGGTGGGTGGTGGTGGGTGTTGGCGGCCTAGGTGAAAAGGGTGAAAAGATATCCTCGGTGGCCGCGCGGAAAGGCCTATGCAAACGATTGCCTCTAAGCGCTCGTGTGCACAAAGAGAATAATTTCGTTGAAATGAAGACATACTAATTTTGAAATGAAGACGTGAGTTCATTGTTTCGCCTCTAAATTTTTCCCACGTTAAGCAATCACCATTATACCATGGGTTTGATTTGCTGGTGAATTTCAAGTCTCGTGTGCTATATTTAAGACATTTTTGGCATTTACCGTGCATTTTGGCATATAAGTCAAATCCTAGCCGGACTGCATTTGCTGTCGAAAGGGATAAGGATTGCCGTTCGATATGGGAGCATCCAACTGTGCAGATATACGATCCGTGGGGTTTGGGTTCTGGCCAATCAAATGCACGACTCAGATCGCGCGCACAGTAAGGGGGAGCATCGACCACGATTTGGTTGGCACACGGCTTTCATGAGTGAACCGTGTTGCTATTTGAAAACATTTACATGAACTAACAACATGTTTTTGTTCGAATGAAACAATAGTTCATCGTTTTGCTTCCAAATTGTTTTCCCCTATAAGAAATCACCATTGTACTCTATAGTTTGATTTTCTGGTGCATATGAGGTATCGTTTGCTATATTTGAGTCGTTTGCTATAGTCGCAACTACACGTGGGTGCTAGCTAGCAAGATCATTTGTGTGTCACTTTGGGAGTTTTCAATCATTGTTCAAGAAACAGGAAAAAATTCAAACAGTTCACGCGCAGGTTGCGGCCTGAGGTGTAGGCCTTGTTGGTATTCTAATTACAGGAAATGCATATAGAGTCCGGAAATAATGAAAATCGGTGTGTCACCGTGGCGTGCTCTCAGGATCCCATGGAAAAAATTTGGTAAAGTTTGGTACAAGTTTTGATGTTCACACCTTCCAAATCGGAGCATCTCACAAGAAGGATTATAGTTTTCAAAAGGAGATGCGGCACTTCAGACTCCAATCGTCAGTGACTACATAATTCCGCCTCGAATTTTTTAACGGTAAACAATCACTTGTATACCCTAGGTTTGATTTTCTTGGCCCATTTCAGGCCTCGTCTGCTATATTTAAGTCATTTTTGCACTTACCTTGCATTTAGTGCATATAAATTCAAAACCATTCTACAACTACATCTAGGTGTTAGTGATCAAAGAAGGTGTACAAATCATTTGTGTGTCGCTTTGCAAGTTTTCATCCATTATTCGAGAAACGGGGAGAAGTTTCAAACATTTCAGCCACGAGGTGCGGCCATCGGCGTATGCCTATTTGCTATTTTAATTACAGGGAATTCAGATGGAGTCCAGATATCATCAAAATCGGTGTGTGCCCATGGCGTGCTTTCACGACCCCGAGGAAAAAAATTGGTAAAGTTTGGCACTGTAAGTGCATCTAGTGCCACCCCTAGTTGGTTTTGGAGTATTGACGACAAAGTTGGTTGAGGGACTAATGCGTTTGTGAGAATTGTAGGATAACGCAGGTAGTGTCCCTCATTGATTCGGTTTACCTACCGGAGATGACCCCTAAAAATGTATGAAGACATTGAAGACAATGGTGGTATGAGAAGATATTCATATTGAAGACTATGCAATGAGAAGACATTGCGTGAAGACTTTGGAGCGCGAAGACTGTGTGGTTTCGTTGTTTCCTTTTCTTCTTTGTTGAGTCATAGGAACCACCGTACTGTTAAGTGGGGTCCAAGTGAACTAAGTCAGAGTGACTGAAGTGATGCTCAACCCAAATCCTATGTCTTCGAGCGAAGACAATGAGAGAAAATCTTATCCAGAGCTGGATGAGTCAGCTTTGCTTGTAGCCCAAGTAAAGTTGCCGCGTGTGTTTGAAATCTGACCGTTGGAACACGTGTCAGTTCCTTAGTCACCCGGGGTCATTTTGGACAAATCAGGTCGGGTTGCCTAGTGGCTATAAATAGCCCACCCCCTACAACATAAGTTGGTGGCTGCTCAGAGTTTGTGCACGGCTTTTGTAGTTTGAGAGCAACCCACCTCGAAGCATTTGAGAGAGACAAATCCTTGTGAGGATAAAGCCCAAACCCAGAGCCAAAGAGTGTTAGGAATCACTGAAGTCTTTCTGTCTGTGTGACCTGAAGACTTATTACACTTGAGGACTGTGAATCCTCCAGCCGGTTAGGCGTCGCGTTCTGAGCATCCAAGAGTCATTGTGGATTGCCGGTGAACGAAGTCTGTGAAGGTTTGGAAGTCTCCCTTGAAGACTTACCAGAGTGATTGGGCGAGGACTGGGTGTCCTTAGCTCAAGGGGAATAAGGTGAAGACGCGGTCTTCTGAGTTAAATCTCAGCCTCCCTAACCAGACGTACAGTTGTCACAGCAACTGGAACCGGTCCAACAAATCTTGTGTCTTCAACAAGCAACTGGTTATATCCCTCCAACTTTACTTTAGTTTGTCTTCGTGTAGTCATTGCCTATCTGTTTATCTGTTTAACTTCATTGCTTGACTACTATTGTTGATTGGCTTCATACTATCTTCCATATTGATCCTTACTACCTGACTGCTATTGGTCCTGTACTTTCACATCATGACATGCTTGACTATGGCTTGTATAGGGTAGTTTATCTTCCGCTGCATATCAATTAGGTTGTTTCTGTTGTTTGTCTTTGAAACTTCCAAGTTTTGAAGACTTTCATAAAAATCGCCTATTCACCCCCCCTAGTCGATACTAGCTCTTTCAATTGGTAGCAGACCAAGGTACTCCCTTGTTCTGTGTGATTCGGTTTAACCACCTGGAGTTTCAGCTATGTCGACTGTAGGGATAATCAAAGTCTCCGTTGCTTGCCCCGTGTTCGATGGAACTGAATATCCCTACTGGAAGAATAAGATGCGTATGCATCTTGAAGCCATTGACGTCGACCTCTGGTATGTCGTCAAGAATGGCGTTCCCAAGACTGGTGAAGGTATCACCCCCACTGATGTCAAGAAGTTCATTCAACTAGACTCTACTGCAAAGAACATCATCTGTGGTCATCTGACCAAAGAACAGTATGGCCGTGTGAGTGCTCTGGAAACGTCGAAGCTAGTCTAGGACTGGCTATCCAAGGTCAATGAAGGCGTTTCAACCCAGAGAGATCAAAGAATCAGTAGTCTTCGCAACCTCTTCAACCACTTCAAGAGAAACGACAGCGAGAATTTCCAGCTCACGTTTGATCGCCTCACTGATATCACAAATGAACTTCAAGCTCTTGGCGCAACTGAGATTACCAAGCATGAAATCGTCAAGACACTGCTGAGATCACTTGACAGCTCCTTTGACACCCTTGCCCTCATGATACAAGAATGTCCTAACTTCAAGACACTCGATCCGTCTGATATACTTGAGAGGCTCAACACACATGAGTTCCAGCTATCTGAGAAAAGAGATATCTATGGTCCAAGCTATGGCCGAACTCGTGCTTTGAAGGCAAAAGTTGTTTCCTCATCTGAAGAAGAATCTGACTGCAGTTCTAAAGATCCTGAAGACATTGGAAGGGAACTTGCTATGCTCGTGAAGAAGTTCCAGAAATTCACGAAGAAGAAAGGCTTCAGAAAGTCTTCACGATCTAGCTCAAGGAATGATGAAGCTTCCACACATGATCACAAGAAGAGAACATGCCACAAGTGCAAGAAACCTGGTCACTACATATCTGAGTGTCCACAGTGGGACAATGAGAAGAAGAAGAAGAAAAGCAAGGAATATGATTCTGATGACAACAAGAAGAAGAAATCCTCAAAGTCTTCTAAGTCTTCTTCCAAGTCTTCATCATACAAGAAAAGCTCATCTGGCAAGGCTCGTGCTTTTGTTGGCAAGGAAATGGATTCAGAGGAGGAGTCTGCTTCCGAGGAGGCGGAGGTGGAATCTGGAGAGGAGTCTGACCGTGGCGTTGCAAGTCTGGCTCTAGCCACTGCCTATATTGCCAAGTCCATCTTCACCACTGAAGGCAATGACTTCCACATCAACGCTGAGGCTAATGACGAAGACGATCCTTCTCCCACCTACTGCTCCATGGCATGTGGTGCCAAGGTAAAATCACGCGATGCTTACTTTCAAACTTCAAGTGAAGATGACTCTGATTGTGAATCCAAACCCAGCTACAAAACACTTGCTAAAATTGCAACTGAACAACAAAAGGCTATGGAACATACTCAAAAACTGTTAGACAAAAGCGATGACCTGTTGGACGCTGAAATGACACGTTCACAGTCCTTAGTTGATGACATAAAAAATCTTCATGCTAAGTACCAAGAACTTGAAGGTCGTCATGAATCGCTCTCAACTACTTACGAAAGGCTCTCCTATGATTATCTTCAAAGGAAACAAGAGCTTGAGAAATTGAGAGCGGCTCATGAAGATCTTCAAAAGGTGAATGAGTCGCTTCGCGCTCAACAGATCAGTTCCGCACAGGATGGATTTGACCCACCATGTTTAAAATGCATAGAGCGTGATAATGCTACATCTGTTGCTGAATGTTCCACTTCTGCTACTGTTTCATTGTCTTCACCTACTAATGTGGTCACTAACCCCTCTGTGGAGGATACCATTGCTGTTGCTGATGAAAATGCTATGTTGAAGACATTGCTTGAAACATGGATGTACAAAAGTTTGAAGGGACATCAGACTCTCTACGATGTCCTCAAAATGCATATTCTGAACCAAAACCCTAGGAAAGAGGGTGTTGGGTTCGAAAGTAAAATGAATGTTGATGGCTCGTACTGGAAACCTGAGCAGTACCCCAAAACCACATGGGTTGCTGCAAAGGAAGCTTCAGTAAATCCATCTACCTTGTCTGGCTTTACCTGTGCTAATCCTATTATCATTGATGAATCCTTTGGTGCAAACTATAAGATGTTCAAAAATCAGAATGGTGAAGTGTTTGCCAGGTACATTGGTACTAACTGCAGGAATGGACCACCTATGAAGAAGATCTGGGTACCTAAGCGGTACATTGAGAATCTACCTGTGAATGTCGCCATGACACCACCATGGAAGAAGACAAACCCCAGACCTATAGCTTCATATGGCCCAAAGGTTTCATACAGATACATGACTCACATGAGTCACCCTAACGCCAATGTTTTGCAGGGAAATCATGCTCAGACTTATGAATATGAGCGTGTATCTTCAAACCGCTATGTTCATAGGACTAAGAACTTTTCTGCTTATTCATATGAGTATCATTCATCTCCTGCAATGCTATTTGCTAGGGCTTCAAAGCCAAAATTCTCAGATGCTGCACTTAGACTCATTGCTTCTAAGCCCCCACTAAAAATGTGGGTGGCAAAGAAGAACTAACTCTCTTTTGCAGAAAACGGTCTCCAGCCAGCAATCAATGGCGTCCAATACTATTGCTGGGGACCTAAAACTCATTGAGGACACACGTTAAAATATCATACTATATACTTCATATGAATCTCTTATCAGTCATACTATGTCCTAACCTTGATATAAGCTGTGACTGTCCCTATATGTATCAAATGCATATGCTTCACAACACTTGTGTGAAGCTTATCCTCCTAACTGCACTGTAGGGTACATCACCAAAAGCTTCAGTGTGGATTATGGACAGTGGATGCACAAATCATATGACTGGTGATCGAAGTCTTCTCATGGACTCAACTTTACGTCCATTCGACAAAAGTCACATCACATTTGCTAACACTAGTAAAAGCAAAGTATTGGGTCTAGGTAGAGTTGCAATCTCAAAGGATCAACACATGGATAAAGTGATGCTTGTTGAATCCCTTGGTTTCAACTTAATGTCTGTCTCAATGCTGTGTGACTTGAACATGATTGTGATATTTGGCAAATACCGTTGCCTTGTACTAATGGAATCTGACAAATCTCTATTCTTTGAAGGGTATCGAAAAGATGATCTATACATGGTAGATTTCTCAGCAGGTCCACAGCTTGCCGTTTGTCTTCTCACAAAAGCTTCAGAATGCTGGCTCTGGCATCGAAGGCTAGGACATGCTGGCATGAGGAACTTACACTCACTCGTCAAGAAGAAGCATGTCATTGGCATCGAGGATGTCAAGTTCAAGAAGGATCATCTGTGTGGTGCATGTGAAGCTGGAAAGATGACAAGGGCAAAACACCCCTCGAAGACAATCATGACAACATCTCAACCCTTCGAGCTGTTACACATGGACTTGTTCGGACCTACTCATTACTCCACCCTCACAACAACTGCATGTCTCTATGGCTTCGTCATTGTTGATGACTACTCAAGATACACATGGGTTCATATAATTCTGTACAAGACTGAAGTACAAGATGTCTTCAGACGCTTTGCAAATCGTGCAATGAACAATTAGGGTGTGAAGATCAAGCACATCAGAAGTGACAATGGCATTGAATTCAAGAACACTGGACTTGATCTGTACTTGGATACAATGGGAATCACTCATGAGTTCTCTGCTCCATACACACCTCAGCAAAATGGCATTGTTGAGCGCAAAAACAGAACCCTCATTGAGATGGCTCGAACAATGCTAGATGAGTACAAGACACCAAGAAAGTTCTGGCCTGAAGCTATTGATACAGCATGTCACATCATCAATCGTGTGTACATTCATAAGCTTCTGAACAAAACATCATATGAGCTGCTTACTGGCAAGAAGCCAAACGTCAGTTACTTCAGAGTATTTGGAGCAAGATGCTGGATCAAGGATCCCCATCACAAGTCAAAATTTGCACCTAAGGCTCACGAAGGCTTCATGCTTTGCTATGGAAAGGATTCACACTCCTACAGAGTCTTCAACCTGTATGTCTACAAAATCGTTGAAACTGTGGACGTGAAATTTGATGAAACCAATGGTTCACAGAGAGAGATCCTGCCAAGCACACTGGATGAAGCTCCTTCAAATGAGGCAATCAAGTTGATGGGAACTGGTGAAATCATGCCCTCTGAAGTACAACCTGAAGAGGAACTTATCATCTCTCCACCAAATCAACCTGAAGACAATGCTCAGTCTGAAGACAATCCTCCCAATGATGACAATGGCCAGCCAGAGCAAAATCTTCGTCATGTTCATCCACGTGTTGCAAATGAAGTTCAAATAGAGAAAATAATTGACAGCATCAATGCACCTGGTCCGCTCACTCGATCAAGAGCAACACAGCTAGCAAACTTCTGTGGGCATTTTTCATTTGTATCAATATCAGAACCCAAGAAAGTTGTTGAAGCTTTTATGGAACCTGAATGGATTCAAGCCATGCAAGAAGAACTTCAACAGTTCAAACTGAATAATGTCTGGGAACTTGTCAAGCGACCTGATCCACGCAAGCATAACATTATTGGAACAAAATGGATATGTCGAAACAAGCAAGATGAGCATGGTCAAGTCGTCAGAAACAAAGCACGTCTTCTGGCTCAAGGATACACTCAAGTTGAAGGAATTGACTTCGATGAAACATTTGCTCCTGTTGCTAGGCTTGAAGCTATTCGCATACTGCTAGCCTACGCGAATCATCACAATATCTTGCTATATCAAATGGATGTAAAGAGTGCATTTCTCAATGGAAAGATTGAAGAAGAAGTGTATGTCGCACAACCACCTGGCTTTGAAGATCCAAAACATCCTGATATGGTGTACAAGCTAAACAAGGCACTATATGGTCTCAAACAAGCCCCTCGTGCCTGGTATGATACAATCAAAGACTTCCTGAAGAGCAAAGGCTTCAAACCCGGATCCCTCGATCCCACTCTCTTCACGAAGACATATGATGGTGAACTGTTTGTATGCCAAATATATGTGGATGACATAATCTTCGGATGCACCAACCAGAAGTACAGTGATGAGTTTGGGTACATGATGTAAGAGCAATATCAAATGTCCATGATGGGTGAGCTGAAGTTCTTCCTTGGTCTTCAAATTCGTCAACAGAGGAATGGCATCTTCATATCTCAAGAGAAATACCTCAAAGATTGCCTGAAGAAGTTTGGTATGGAAGACTGCAAAGGCTACACGACGCCAATGCCAGCCAAACACCATCTTGGTCCCGACGCAATGGTAAAGAGTTCGATCAAAAGGTATACCGCTCCATGATTGGTTCTTTGCTTTATTTATGTGCATCTAGGCCAGATATTATGCTTAGTGTTTGCATGTGTGCTCGATACCAAGCGGCACCAAAGGAATCGCATCACTTAGCTGTGAAGCGAATTCTTAGATATTTGGCTTACACCCCAACACTCGGATTATGGTATCCCAAGGGCTCAAGATTCGATTTGGTTGGATTCTTGGATGCTGATTATGCTGGTGACAAGGTGGATCGCAAGTCAACATCTGGCACATGTCATTTTCTTGGACGATCACTTGTCTATTGGTCTTCGAAGAAGCAGAACTGTGTATCACTCTCAACTGCTGAATCTGAATACATTGCTGCTGGATCCTGTTGTGCTCAGCTTCTATGGATGAAGCAAACTCTCAAGAATTATGGCATCAACCTGAAACAAGTACCTCTCTTCTGCGACAACGAGAGTGCCATCAAAATAGCCAACAATCTAGTCCAACACTCGAAGACAAAGCACATTGAAATTCGTCATCACTTTCTCAGAGATCATGTTATGAAGAAAGATATCGATATCATTCACGTCAACACTGAAGAGCAACTGGTAGATATCTTCACAAAGCCCTTGGATGAGAAAAGGTTTTGCAAGTTACGGTGTGAGCTAAATATCTTAGAATCCTCTAATGTCATGTGATCAGGCACACATCTTAACACTTATGCATGTTGATGACTTAGATGTGCAACACACAAAGTACGGTATATCTTCAATCAATGAAGATTTACACTCTGAGTGTGAATACATTAACATGGAATTTGACTTCGGAGCGCCACGATAATTGTGCGCCGTGTCTGGATCTAATACTTCCTATACGGTGGGTAACGCCACCACCAACCTTTTGTTTGAAGTGTTTCACTCAAGGCATTATATTACAATGACTTCACATTTGGTTTGTCTTCAGTTTCAATTTGTCTTCATGACTTTATGCACTATGATGATTTGATTGCTTTCTGATATCTATATATATAGATACTAGTGTTCTGTCCTCTACAGCATTCACTTATAGCTATGTCTTCAAGATTGGATCTTTTGAACTAAGTGAATGTGATCAGAGCCTAACCTCTCTATGCTTCCTACCTCAAAATCTATCTGTCCAAATCATAGGCATTCTTTTGAAACTGTAGAATGTCTTCTCTGCGTCCTAGTCAGCAGAAGGCAAAGAGACAAACATTAAATCTGTTTTAAATGGCTTATCTTTACTGTTGAAATCCGGAGAAGCCGGAACAACTCTCCGACATGCCTGGCAGGCGTGGGAACGTGGGACAACCCTGAGTGTGTTGCATGCTTGCCACGTGCCCCTCAGATGTGAACCGCCAGGGGCACCAGCGTAATTGCGCTGTGTCTCTCACCTACTTATAAATACCTGTCCCCCTGCGGTAAAGAAATCCTTCTTCCACCTCTCCACCTCCGTCAAACCCCTAGCGCCACCGCTAGCTCGTGATGACGCCGGCGACGAAGCGCTTAGCTGCCGCGACCTCTCCGACGCCGTCTTCACGCCGGCCGCGGACATCGTCCTCTCCGCCGTCGCCGTAGGTGTCCTCCATCGCCAAGTTAGGGCACGGTGGGCTGAACTGCTCGGTCTCCTACTCTTCCATCTAGCAGTTCTTCGTGCGGTAATTAAAACTCTATTTTTACCACCTTTTTGATCTTCAAGATTCATCCTGTTTACCGAAAGTAGTTTCTGTATATTCAAAGCTAGATCTATTCCGTCTACATCTCATACTGCTTAGTCGATTCACTTAGATTTCTTCTAGTTTGATTCCTCACTTGTACTTATTCACGGATTGGTACAAATCTGGAACCAACTCACCTATATAAGTGAATGTCTTCGCAACATGAGGTCAATGTCTTCAAACTGATTTCTCTTCAAAATCTTCTGAGAATGCATATGACCTCTTCCCCTTCCCTCGCATCTCTAATGCTGTCACAGGTACATGTCCGTGGGAGAATCCCTTGGTTCTCATAGTCTGCATTCGTTTGCAGAATATTTAAATCATCATATAAATTCTCCTGAAGCCAGTTCCTGCTTGACCAGCAAGCGCAAATCTCTGAAGCCTTTGGACGCATTGAAGCCTTTCAGCTTGAAGTTCATGGCAACAGAAAAGTCAGCAAGGAAGGGTGGCAGACAACACAGAGAAGGAACATCTAAAGATCTGCCTGATGATTTAGCTGAACTGTACAAGACTGACCCTGAAGAGAACTATCATCAGAGAAAGACGCGAATCCAATGGATTCGACGCTATTGGGCTGAGGAGTGGTTCAAGTACAGGTTTGTGATAAAGGAATATGCAGAGAAGAATGCCATAAAGAGACCGTGGGGTGATATCCTCTATCGAGGGCTTCAACCCAAGAGCCGAGCTGAAGCCAGTGAACAAGGCTTCTATCCTTGCATGGTCCGTGGGCCACAGCCAGCGAACGCAGATCCCACTTCACTACTATGGTGTCATGATGATTCGCTCTTCAAGTGCAACTATCAGTTCGCTGTGGCTTCGGCCAAGAAGAACAAGAAGGCTTTGGGTTTGGACTTCAACCCAGGTCCCTCTGCTCCCCGTGCTGATGGCTCCCGTGAAGCCAATCCCAATGTCATCAGCCCCTACGCCAACCTTGACGGCCTCATCACCTACATCATGGTCCAAGGCGCCAGAGTAGATCATTCTGACAATGGTGCTGACTCTGATGAAGCCCCTGCTCCTCCTCCAAAGCCGCAGAAGCAAAAGAAGTCAAAGGCTTCAACCTCAGCTGCACCTCCCAAGACTTCACGTGCGAAGCCACTGGCCACTGCACCTCCTGAAGCCAGTGTGCAATCTGAAGATCTGTCCCGTGTCTCCAAGAGAATGGAGAAGAAGAAGCAGCTTGTCAGGCCATCTGATCAAAGAGCCTTGACTCCTGCCGCAATTCTGCATGACGAACCCATTGATCTATCAAGTGATGAAGATCTTGCTGATGATGCTCTTGAGCAGCTGATAAAGAGCAAAGAAGAAGCTGAAATCTTCAGCAACCTGCCTCTCTTTGATGTGGCCATTATCCACAACTTCATTGATGAGTGGTTTGACACCCCCAACGTCAGCTTTGAAGACTTACAACTTCCAATTGGCCTCAGTGTCGCCTTCAATGGCGCCATTGCTTCTGAGCTAGCTCTTGCTCAGCGCATAGTTGAGCTCAAGAACAAGATTGACTTTGAGAAGGCTCAATTCAAGAAGCATGTGGCCAAGCTCAGTGTTCAAGACGTCCGCAACTTCAAGGTCATGCTGAATGAGCTTAAAGAAGCTTTTCTGAAGAAACGCCAAGAAGCTCAGGGCTCTCGAGAACGCATGCAGCTTTTGGCTGATAAGTGTGTGCTTGCCTACAATGAGGCTGAGAAGCGCAAGTCACTTGGCCGTCCTAGCATTGACCCCAGGATGGCTACAAAGAAGAAGAACAAGCGCCCTGCTGATCAGCTTGAACCTTCAAGCCAAGAAGCCCCTCGCATTATCTTCCCAAGCAGCATGACTGGCTCGAAGCCAAAGGTCACCACCACAGCTTCAGAACAGAAGAAGATAAGGGCTGCAGAGGCTGAATCCAGAAAGAGAAAGCATGCTGAAGCTTCTAATGCCGCTCCCTCCAAGAAAAAGCGCAAGACCAAGAAGACTAGGGCTGCTGCCACAGAGCCCTTAGTCGTTGAACCCATTTCCGTGGTTCGCCCTGTGTCTGTTCATCAAGAACGAAGAATGGTTGTCCATGAGCCTGCTACCACGGAGGCTCATGAAGCTGAAGATATTCCAGCAGCTGAACACACCACTGCTGAAGACATTGGTCAAGATGACAAATGTGAATGATGATGAAGTTCTTCCTCAGATTGAACATCAAGTGGTATCATCGCCTGTTCAAACGAACAGCGAACTCATCAGCATTGGTCGTCCATTGACGCCAATTGCTCAGAATGCTTCGTGGGCTGATCACCCACAATAACAACAAGACTTCCCCAGTACTCCCCAACAACAACAACAAGCTACACCCCCAGTGCAAGAAGAGGATGAAGACTTTAAGGCTTACCCAACTCCATCTCCCAACCTGAAGCCAGCACTTCACAGGCTTCGCAGAGGACAACGGCCTGAAGTCCCCTGTCGAGCGTTCCCGAAGGAGAAGTGCAACGTTCACCTGTTGCACGCCAAGGATTTTCTGAACCAGCTCCAGCAGTGAACGTCTCCATGTCTGAAGCACATGCTGCTGAAGACATTCCGGCTGCATCAGCCGAAGAAAATGAAGAAGAAGTACATGTCCCAACTCCCCCAGCTATTGAAGAAGAAGAAGCAGTTCCAGATGTGAACTTGCCTGTGCTCGACCCTCCTGCTCGTCAAGAGGAGGCTGCCAATGTTGAGACTGCCACCACCAACGCCAATGAAGCCAGTGACGTAGTCATGGCTGATGCTAATGTGGATCCTGCACCAACCAGTGTGCCTGAAGCAAATGTGGCCACTGAATCTGAAGTCAATGCGGACGTTGCACCTACAGCCAATGAGAATGCTGCACCTGACGCAAATGAAAATGCTGCGCCTGACGCCAATGAGGATGCTGCACCCGAAGCCAATACAACAACTGCTCCTGAAGCACCTGTTGTGCAGCCTGACTCCTCTCATGTTGCCCCTGCTCCTGTTCCGACACCAAGGCCTCACACTATTGAGCAAGCATACAATCACGGTCAGCTTGTCACTGTCCGATGGCCCGTTCTGGTGCCTCCGCCTTCTGCCTCAGGACCCCAATTCGATTATCATGTTGAGCATCGGCCTCAAGTCCAGAAACCAAAGCCCAAGTTGCCAAGGTTTCCAGGTACTGCCAACTCCCCCAGGTCCTTCAATGCAAATGGCTTCAAGAGCCACAATACCTTCTTTGACAGCGCCAAGAACCCCTACTCCAAGCCAAGGATTTCATCAGATAGGTTCTGGAGTTATCAGCAAAGAAGCTATTACTCGTGCGTGCTATATGATCAAGGGCGCATTTTCCCTCATATGCGCCTTGACACTGAAGCTATTGTTGGACTGCCGTGCTTGGAAGAAGCACTTGATTGCTTTCGTGATGCAGGTCTGCTCCATTTTGTGACAGACAAAGAACATTGGAATGAAGAGCTATTGCTTCAATTCTATGCCACTCTGCACATTCGCGGCTACAACAGAGACATCAAGACTTGGGATCTCGAGTGGATGACTGGAAATATTCATCATGAAGCCAAAGCCATGGATATCATCGAGCTTACTAGGCTAGCCACTCCTGGAGAACTGTATGAGCCTAACTGTCAGCTACACCGAAATGTTGTGGAGAGCATCTTTCATAAGCCAGAACCCAATATGAGCCAGATGCTGAGCATGATGAAGCCTTTTCCATCTGACGCTGAGTATCCCACACATTTCTTTGTTGAAGACCTTGAGTATCTGCCTCACACCATATATCATATTATCAGGCGAACTCTATGGCCAGTCAAGGGACACTCACCAGCAGCCAAGCTTGGAGGAGCTATGAAGACTTTGGTCTTCTACATTCTTAATGGCATCAACTTCAACACTCAGGAATTCTTCATCAGGCAACTTGCTGCTTCCGGCTCTGACCTATTTGGTCTGAAGTTTTATGCTCCCTGGGTCATGCGTCTCATCAAGCGACACTCATCTGTCAATTATCAGCCCTCTGCTCACAATCACATAATCTTTTTGCCCGAGGTTGATACGTCAGTTGATGTTGTATACTCTGACCCTGCCAAGACGCCACTTTGTCTTCAGAACATTGAGCATCAAAGCTTCACTCAGCCTATTGAAGGTGTTCAAGCAGCAACAAGATTCTATCCATTGGCTGGTAACACCCATCTGCCTCACAGAGCGCCAACTGAAGCCACTGAAAGCACCATTGCACAAAGGCCTCGGAAGCGTTCTCGTGTTCTCAATGACCGAGAGCTTCTTGTGGCTCTTCATCAGAAGCAGGATAAGCATCATTTCTGGCTCAAGCGCCAAATGCAAAGCCTCTTGGTGGATGTCAATTGCATTCGCAACCTTGCCACCAAGAATGCCTTTGTTGCTCATGAAACTTGCCGAAGATCATGGAAGAGTTTGACCCTGCTCAGTGTTGAAGCTGATCTTCAAGACGATGGCTTCAATGAAAGATTCCAGTTCGACTCCACTCCTCCAAGGACTGCTACCCTGCGTCGAACTCCATCTCTTGAAGACTCTAAATATTCCTCTTCCGCGGCAACAGTAAATGCCAGAGTGATCGATGATGAAGATGACGCTACTTCACCACCTCCAACTACAACTGCGCGCATCGACACTGCACCAAGTTCGTCTGCACCGCCAACCAACGACAACAACCCTGCTGCTTCACCTACTCCTGACGAGTAGATGCTCTATGTCTTCAAACCTCTTTGGTCATTACTGACAAAAGGGGGAGAAGCGTATGAGTTGATAGTCTTCAAGCGGGTTCATTATGGGCGGTTGCACTATATTTTGCTGTGCGTGCTTACAACTCTTGTGTTTTGAAACATTTGGTTCTCTGAGTTGTAACACCTAAACTTGATGGTCGTCTGCTACTTCTGCTACGTGTTTGCTTTACTCTGATGCGATGATAAATTCCGCATGTGCGATGATAACTTCCGCACTTAGATCATTCTGCAGACGTCCATTTTTCATTATGCATGTCATTCTACCTATTATATCACTTCATGCATGATGAATTATCTTCATAAGTTGAAGTGGATCTCCACAAGTACAACCTGCCATGTGCATTTGCAATCCAAAAGCAAATTACTTATATGCACATCTTCAGGGGGAGCCCTTGCAACTTATGAAGACAATTTCCTATCCTTACAATCTCACATACTTTATCCCCGTTGAAAACTTCAACCAGTTTGTCATCAATCACCAAAAAGGGGGAGATTTTAACTGCATCTAGTGCCACCCCTAGTTGGTTTTGGAGTATTGAAGACAAAGTTGGTTGAGGGACTAATGCGTTTGTGAGAATTGCAGGATAACGCAGGTAGTGTCCCTCATTGATTTGGTTTACCTACCGGAGATGACCCCTAAAAATGTATGAAGACATTGAAGACAATGGTGGTATGAGAAGATATTCATATTGAAGACTATGACATGAGAAGACATTGCGTGAAGACTTTGGAGCGCGAAGACTGTGTGGTTTCGTTGTTTCCTTTTCTTCTTTGTTGAGTCATAGGAACCACCGTACTGTTAAGTGGGGTCCAAGTGAACTAAGTCAGAGTGACTGAAGTGATGCTCAAACCAAATCCTATGTCTTCGACCGAAGACAATGAGAGCAAATCTTATCCAGAGCTGGATGAGTCAGCTTTGCTTGTAGCCCAAGTAAAGTTGCCGCGTGTGTTTGAAATCTGACCGTTGGAACACGTGTCAGTTCCTTAGTGACCCGAGGTCATTTTGGACAAATCAGGTCGGGTTGCCTAGTGGCTATAAATAGCCCACCCCCTACAACATAAGTTGGTGGCTGCTTAGAGTTTGTGCACGGCTTTTGTCGTTTGAGAGCAACCCACCTCGAAGCATTTGAGAGAGAGAAATCCTTGTGAGGATAAAGCCCAAACACCCATAGCCAAAGAGTGTTAGGCATCACTGAAGTCTTTCTGTCTGTGTGACCTGAAGACTTATTACACTTGAGGACTGTGAATCCTCCAGCCGGTTAGGCGTCACGTTCTGAGCATCCAAGAGTCATTGTGGATTGCCGGTGAACGAAGTCTGTGAAGGTTTGGAAGTCTCCCTTGAAGACTTACCAGAGTGATTGGGCGAGGACTGGGTGTCCTTAGCTCAAGGGGAATAAGGTGAAGACACGGTCTTCTGAGTTAAATCTCAGCCTCCCTAACCAGACGTACAGTTGTCACAGCAACTGGAACTGGTCCAACAAATCTTGTGTCTTCAACAAGCAACTGGTTATATCCCTCCAACTTTACTTTAGTTTGTCTTCGTGTAGTCATTGCCTATCTGTTTATCTGTTTAACTTCATTGCTTGACTACTATTGTTGATTGGCTTCATACTATCTTCCATATTGATCCTTACTACCTGACTGCTATTGGTCCTGTACTTTCACATCATGACATGCTTGACTATGGCTTGTATAGGGTAGTTTATCTTCCGCTGCATATCAATTAGGTTGTTTCTGTTGTTTGTCTTCGAAACTTCCAAGTTTTGAAGACTTTCATAAAAATCGCCTATTCACCCCCCCCCCCTCTAGTCGATACTAGCGCTTTCAGGCACAAGTTTTGGTGATTGCTCCTTCCAAACCGGAGAATCTCACATGAAGGACCATGGTTTCCAAAAGGAGTCGTGTCAATTCAAACTCCAGTGGCTGGTGACTTCATCGTTTGGCCTCATAAAAATTTCCACGGTACGCAATCACCATTATACCACTGGTTAGATTTTCTAACGCATTTCAGGTATCATTTGCTATGTTTAAGACATTTTTTGAATTTAACGTGCAATTTGTGGATATAAATAAAATCACAATCGGAACTGCATGTGCTGTCAAAAGGGATGATGATTGTCGTTCGATCAAGGAGAATCCACCGGTGCAGACGAATGATCCGCGGGGTTTGTGTTCTGGCCAATCAAAACGCACGACTCTGATCGCGCGCATGGTAGGGGGCATCAGCCATGGTTTAGTTGGCACAAGGCTTTCTTGAGTTAACCATGTGCCATTTGAAAACATTTACATGAACTAATAGCATATTTTCGTTTGAATGAAAACATGAGTTCATCATTTCTTCTCCAAATTTTTTCCATGATAGGAAATCACGATTGTACCCTATGGTTTGATTTTCTGGTGCATTTGAGATCTCGTTTGCTATATTTGAGTCCAAGATCTCGCAACTACACGTGGGTGTAAGCAAGATCATTTGTGTGTCACTTTGTGAGTTTTCATTCATTGTCCGAGAAACTGAAAAAAAATCAAATAGTTCGGCTGCAGGGTGCAGCCATAGGCATAGGCCTTGTTGATTTTTTAATTACAAGAAATGCATATAGATTCCGGAAATAACAAAAATCATTGTGTCACTATGGCGTGCTCTCATGATCGCATGAAAAAAATAGGTAAAGTTTGGCACAAATTTTGGTGCTCGCACCTTCCATACCAGAGCATCTCACAAGATGGATCATATATAGTTTCCAAAAGGAGATGCGGCACTTTGGACTCCAAATCGTCAGTTACTACATCGTTCTGCCTCGAAAAACAATCATGATAAACAATCACGGCTATATATACCCTTGGTTTGATTTTCTGGCCCATTTCAGGTCTCGTCTGCTATGTTTAAGTCATTTTTTGCACTTAACTTGCATTTAGTGTAGATAAAGTCAAAACTCTACTACAACTACATGTGCGTGTTTTAGTTACGCTATACTTAGGCTACTCATAGTGGAGAGTATCATATACTACTATCATGCATATGATACTAGTGTATGCTACTACCTTTAATTATAGTGCATATATAGTATAATAGAGTAGTATCATAGATGATCATATTTATTGCCATGCATGACACAAATTAGCATCGCATTTAACATGATACGATATCTACCTATATGTTACTCTAATCCTCTCTATCTTCTTTAATTCTTTGCGACATCAGCATACTTGCTATTTCCGAGTGCATGATACCGGCTATGATACCACCACAATGGCCAGCCTTATAGTGGAGAGTATCATATACTAGTATCGTGCATATGATAGTAGTGTATGATACTATGTACCTTCATAGTGCATAGCATATATCATAGAGTAGTATCATAGATGACCGCATTTATGGCCATGCATGACACAAAGAAGTATAGCGTTTATTATGTTACGGTATCTACCTATGTTACTCTAACCCCTCTCCCTTCTTTAATTCCATGCCACATCATCATATTTGCTATTCCCGAGTGCATGATCCCAGGTATGATACCCCGACTATGGCCAGCCTTAGCAAAGAAGGTGTACAAATCATTTGTGCATCTTTTTGCAAGTTTTCATCCGTTTGTCTGAGAAGCGGCGAGAAGTTTCGAACATTTCGGTCGCGAGGTGCAGCCACTGGTGTAGGCCTAGTTGGTATTTTAATTATAGGAAATTCAGATGCAGCCCGGACATCGTCAAAATCGATGTGTGCCTATGGCGTGCTCTCACGACCCCGTGGAAATTTTTTGGTAAAGTTGGGCACAAGTTTTGATGATCACACCTTCCAAACCGGAGCATCTCACATGAAGGATCATGGTTTCCAAAAGGAGACGTGTCAATTCAAACTCCAGTGGCAGGTGACTTCATCGTTTGGCCTGATAAAACGTTCCACGGTATGCAATCACCATTATACCACGGGTTTGATTTTCTGGCGCATTTCATGTATCGTTAGCTATATTTAAGACATTTTGTGAGTTTAACGTGCATTTTGTGCATAAAAATAAAATTACAACCAGAACTGCATTTGCTGTCGAAAGGGATGAGGATTGTCGTTAGATCTGGGAGCATCCAACGGTGCAGACGTACGATCCGTGGGGATTGGGTTCTGTCTAACCAGAAAGCATGACTCAGATCGTCCGTGGGGTTTGGTCGGCACACGGGTTTCATGAGCGAACCGTGTGCTATTCGCAAACCAGATTGCATGTCTTTTGTTCACACATACTGGAGTAAGATCAATTGAGTGTGCTACCTCTATGATATAATAATAATAATAATAATAATAATAATAATAATAATAATAATAATAATAATACTAGTAAACAGTTCATATTCATTGCCTGAGCTGACAACATATCAAGGTCAACATATTAACGGTTCTTGCATCAACAGAAAAACAGGCATAACTCAGAAATTTAGTACACACGACAGTTCTAAATTGAACGAATTAAGTTGCAGGGTAGGCATAAAGACTAGTCTTACGGCTTTATTCCCATGTACACGGGGGAACTGGGATCATTACGTTGACCTCGAATGAACTTGGGTTTTTTGATGATTTTACGCTTCTCTGTTACATGGGTGCGTGATCCTTGGCTGGCAACTCAGCAAATTCATCGTACTCATCCTCATCGGCGGCATCCTCGACACCCAGTACTCTCCTCTTCCCATGCATCACTACATGGCAGTTCTTATGCAAGGGGTCTTCTGCATAGAAAATCTGGGTAGCATGGCTGGCAAGAATGAACGGGTCCGCGTGATATGCCATCGTTGTCCTGTTAACACAAGTCTTCCTGTAATCATCAACCTTTACATGACCAAGAGGGATCCGTGCGCACTTGAATAATTTCGCCTTAAATTTCACATAGTTAAGCTCCCAAATCTCTTTGATGGTTCCATAGTATACCCTTTTATCAACATCATCTAGAATCATGCATTCTATTCGAACAAAGCTATTATGATATGAGGTCTTCTCATCATGTTCCTCAGTGTAGAACGTGTATCCATTTATGTCATATGCTTGGTACATCAACACCGTAGGTGATGGCTTTTGTGCGAACAACATAGCAATGTCATCGATGGATCCTTGTGCCAAACGGTTCTTCATCCATTCGATGTAGTTCTTAGTGTGCTCCTTCATCTCCACATCTGATGAAGGCACCATACATAATAAGCTTTGGCGTATCTATGCCAAGTGTTCTTCGGCATAAGCGCTGAGAACTGGGTTGTTAAGCAGTACCGTCAAATGGGCTTTCTCTGCCAATTTTCCGGGTGCAGCCATTTGCGTGCCAGCAAGGACCAGCTTACCTTTTAGCCTTCCCTCGTGGCGAGAGAGGGGCAAACCTCTAGGTCTTCATTTATTCGGTGAAAAACTCAACCACCTCCTCTGCGGTATAACCTTGTAGAATGCTTGCCTCTGTATGGTTTCGGTTCCGACAATAGCACTTTAGTATTCCCATGAACTGCTTGAAGGGATACATGTTGCGAAGAAACACAGGACCACAATACTTTATCTCGTCGACGGTGCATAGTGAGATGGACCATGACATCAAAGAATGACGGTGGGAAAAACATCTCTAGGTGGGACAATATTCTTGCAGTATCATCTTGCATACGATCCAACTCTTCAGGATCTACAACTTTCTGCCATAGTTGCTTGAAGAAATCACAGAGCTCAATGAGTGTGTTTCCTATATCTTTGTCCATCAGATTCATGATGGCCACTGGGAGGATTTGTATCAATGTTACGTGGCAATCATATGACTTCATGTGTCCCAACTTCATTTTACCTGATCTCACACCCATGAGACTTCTAATGTTTGTGGAGTAGGAAGAGGGTGTCTTAACAGACAACAAATAGGTGAAGAATTGTGTTGCTTCTTTTGTACCGAAATTGTAACTCTGGCGAGCTTTGATGAATTTGTTATCATCTTCTGCTTCACTCTTGCATTTTGACTGATCAGCAAGCATATCGAGTCGTGCACCGTCACCATCCTTTGTTTTACCTTTAGTCTTGAGCAGAGTACCAAGGATGCTTTCACATATGTTCTTCTCTACGTGCATGACATCGATGCAGTGACGTACACGTAGAATCTCCCGGTAAGGTAATTTCTAGAACACCGATTTCTTCTTAAACACTTGACCGTTGGGTGTTTGTTTCACCGTCAAAGCGTGCTTCTTGCCAAGCATGACATTAATTTGTTTAGCCATGTTGTGGACCGCCTCCCCATCATAGGGTCTTGCCCCACATCTACCTCTGTCGTACCATCAAATTCAGCTTTCATCTCTTCGGTATGGGTGATTTCTCCGTAAGAACCTGCGATGACACAAATACACGGTTTTGCGTGAGTTGGGATGAAATCTGCTAGCTGTCCTATCCATGCATGTGACACACCCTACATCTCCCTTTGTTTTCTGCTCCGATGTGTTGCCTAATGCTGACATATCTTGAATGGTGTGCACCAGCATCGCATGTAGATCGAAAATCTCCTTTTTGTAAGCATCATAACATTTTTACAGCAGGCGCACCTATCCACACTGTCAGCAGTTCTTCTACCAGTAGCGGAAAGCAAATGTCGATGTCATTTCCAGGTTGCTTCGGGCCTTGGATAATCGTTGACATCATAATCTATTTTTTCTTTATACACAACCAAGGAGCTAGGTTATACATGCACAGAAGCACCGACATGTGTTGTGATTGGTGCTCATATCGCCAAAAGGATTCATCCCGTCAGTACACTCCCCGAGCCTTATACTTCTAGGATCCTTGGCAGTCTTCAAATTTGTTGTTGATTAATCCCCACTGAGCCCCATCTTTTGGGTGCCTCATATATTTATACGCAGTTCGCCCATCATGATGCCACCTCAACCTCTTTGCCTCTGTAAGGTTTGCAAACAAATGCCTCAACCTTGGAATTGAAGGCAAGTATCAAACAACCTTGAACGTGATTCCTGTCTTGATCTCGTCGTCCAATTTGTACTTGTATTTTTCTCTCCTACACTTGTATCATGCATGCTTGCATATGGGACATTGACGCAAATCTTTGTAGTCACCACGGTACAATATACAATCATTCACACAAGCGTGTATCTTCTGTACTTCAAGTTCCAATGGGAAAACAATTTTCTTCGCTTGTTCGTGCTTCTGGGGACCACATTATCTTCAGGAAGAATTTCTTTGAAAAGACCTAAAATCTCTGTGAAGCCCTTGTTTGATAGACCGTTTCCTACATTAAATTTGAGAAACTCCAGGGTGGCACTCAACTTGGAACATTTCTTTTTGCAACCTGGATACAATTCTTTCTTGGAGTCTGCATCAATGGTTGGCAGATCCTTGTACCCAATCATATCCTTTTTTGGGCCCTTGCAATCTGCAATCATAGCAACAAAATTTGGCATATCAAGATCGTCGTCATCTGGGTTGACGTCTTCGTTTTCCAGTGGGCGTTTTGGCTTTCCGGTGTTCCATTGGTAGATTAACGCCTCTGCCCCAATGTTAGATTCAACATCCATGTGACACTGATCGGGGTTTGGCATCTCGCAGCCCTGTGTATATTCATCCATGACCTGCTCTTCACCATGTCTGGTCCAACATGTATATCCATCCAAGAATCCCCGAGAGACTAAGTGCCACTTGACTTCTGCAACTTCACGTGACTCTGTATTGGAACAATGAGTACACGGACACAGGATGTAATCCGCATTACCAATTCTCCTCTTTGTACTTTCAGCCAAATTCATGAACTCTGTCACGCCACTGATGAAATATGCGGTTCCCGATTCTTCATCCATTCAGATCGTTCCATCTGCACCACACGAATGGTAACTAAAAACAAAACAACAACATTAATACATGTATTAGCTAATGCCCAAAGATCCGTGCATAAATCACAAGGTTTTATTTTCATAATTACTGGGGGCGCTCGATATTGTTATCCAGACGTGCAATGACAAAAATTAATGGCCAGTCAATTACATGCAGAGTACTAGTACAAAACTACCCTTAGGAATTGAATACCTTAATTAAACCACTCACGGAAAAATACCTTAATTAATTAGCCGCGCGGCGACCTCCACCAAGCAGACAGTGAAGCATGATCCGGCGGCACGCCGAGACAGCAGGGTCAAGGAGCAAAGCTTAGTGCGGCGGCACGCCGAGACAGCAAGGTCAAGGAGCAAAGCTTAGTGCGGCTGCCCCCTAAAGTTCGACCTCCACTATCCCGCCATCGACTGCGATGGATGTGCTCCAATCACGCCGCCGCCGACCTCGATGGTTGAGCTCCTCCTATCTCCCGCTGCAGACCGAGGATTGACCTCCTATGACGCCGCCACCGCCCACCGACCGAGGACTGACCTCTTCTCTAGTAGTCGTTGCCTAGGCCGTCACCGCCATCTCTATATGTAGAGCAGCTGTTTTATTTTTTGACGGATATCGGCAGAGCGGCTGTTTACACAGTATCACTGTAACTTAGTTATATGTACAGGGTAGTACATCACATACGGTTATGTAATGGCAACCATGTCTCACCTACATTGTCTTCTCACACGGTTTGGTGCGGAAATCGTGTGTGAAGTTGTAATACCTAACACAAACGACATGTATAAACAGTGTGTCGTATACAACATATAGTGCCATAAGTAGTTCCCGACCGTTAGCTTATCCCCACATTTTCCCAATTTCCCCCCAAATCCCTAGATAGCCTCCAAATTCCCTCGCGTGGCGCTGACATTGGGGGAATGTGGACGAGTGGTGCCGATGGTTTCGGTGCGGCTGCTCTTGCTCGTATTACCGCCACGACGGCGGTCGCCGCCGAGCACTTGCCTAAGGTCATCAGAAGGCAGGTGTACTACGGATCCGAATCGTACTCCAATCTACCCTGATCTTTTTTAGCATGTCCGAAGTAGCTCCTTGTTGAATCCGTCCTGAATGACCCCC